>NC_081560.1:29424982-29486649 GCF_022355385.1 Mustela nigripes | reverse complement strand
ATTTTAGATAGTTTGGACTTGTTCTGGGAAATAGTGGAAAGAATGAAATTAGAAAAAAATACTCATTCGGAGACACATTGGGCCTGAGATGTTGATTGACCTGGAGGAGGATTCAGCTTTCTATGGAAGGCAATGGCTGAATTTCACCGCAGGCTGATGGAGATGCCATGTCCCAACGTGGTGAGGGGGGGAAGTTAGAGCACTACCACTCACTAGTAAAAACCACTTCCTCCGTCTGTCTGAGTCCCTCTTCTTCTTCATATGTAAAATGAAGATCACAATGCCTGTAGACTGCAAAAAAGTTGTAGAGAGCTGAGAAAAATCTGTGTAATATACCTAGCACCCTGGGGCCTGGCCCTCGGTAGGCACCATGAATGCATAAGATGAAGAATGATCGCAATAACGTATTCTAAGAGAAAATAAATGGTTTTCAAGATGGTCATGACTGACTCTCCCATACATGCTTCTAAGAGATGCTTGAAGAGGAGGAAAAAGAACTCCGTTAACAGGAAAGATGACTCCACTTGTAAATCACAGGGCAATCATTGGAAGTGGGGTTGGATAAGCAACACAGCACTTGGCAGTAATTCTTTTTTAAAGGGCGGCTCCTTTTGCCACAGAAGATTCCGTGGTATGTTCATTTCTCTTTTCTTTACCTCGCTTGACACCTTCTCAGGAGTGGGAGTTCAGACAAAAGGAAGCTCTTGTAGCATCCCGCTTAAGATTCTTCTCGTATTGGATTTGGTTGTCTGCCCATTTTCTGTCAGGCTTTCTGAGATCAGAAAGAAATGCATACAAATTCTCAGGCTCGACAGTGAACTCTCTGGGCTCCAGACTGGAATTTACAGCTGCCTGAAGACATCTCCATCTGCAGGTCCTGCAGGCATGTCCGACTCAGTATGTCCCAAACAAATTAATTACCCTCCCACACACCCGCTCCTCCTCCAGTCTTCTATCCAGGTTAATGCCACTGCCAATGCACTAGCTACAAAATCCAGAAATTTCAGGTCTTTTACTCCTCATTCCATACTCAATCTGATGCCAGTTTTTGTGGAGTCACCCTGGTGTAATTTAATGCATGCATTTTTTTTTTTTTTTTAAACTTTCATTGCCCTGGTGAGGATCCTTCTCTCTCCAGGACCACAGCAGCAGCAATCTAGTCAGCCCTCTGCCAGAGTCTGGCGTGTTCTAGAACCTGGAGTGGCCGGTGTCTACACAAGATAAAGAATGGCCGCCCCATGGGGTTGCATGATACTTGCACCTGTCTCACTGCCGCCCGTCTCTCACTCACCGGCTCTTCTGGTTAAATTCCTGAAAGACAAATCGCTTCTTCTGAAAATACGTCAATGATCCCCTGCTTAGCTTATGAAGTGAAGTTCAAAAACCTAAATTTCACCCATTTCCTTTTCCATGGTAGCTCTCCAAGCATCCTGTGCTCTGTCTAACCAACATGAAAGGATAAGCTCCACCCGCCAGATAATACACACTTTTTTTTTTTAAAAGATTTTATTTATTCATTTGACAGACAGAGATTACAAATAGGCAGAGAGGCAGTCAGAGAAGAGAAGGAAGCAGGCTCCCTGCTGAGCAGAGAGCCCAATGTGGGGCTTGATCCCAGAACCCTGGGACCATGACCTGAGCCAAAGGCAGAGGCCTTAACCCACTGAGCCACCCAGGCACCCCGATAATACAAACTTTTTAACTTCAGAGTCATGGAATGTTCTCCGTGAGTTAGGGAAACATCACTCTTCCTTCCTGACTCAGCTGGAAAGCCACCTTTTTGGTGGAGCTGCCTTACTTCCCCTCTTCTCAGCCTCCTATTCCTCACCACGACCCCACTCACTGTGTCTTCTCCTATGAATTTTATCTGTGATCAGCACGAGCGTCTCGCCACCAGATCATACAGTGCTTGAGAACAGACACTGTCTCCTATTATCAATTCTGAATCTCCAGGAGGCTCTGAATGGACTATTAACTACTCTGAAAATAGTCTTAAATTTTTACTTTAAAAATGTAGTGATTTTTGAAAAAGAAAGCTTATGAAAAAACTCTCCCCAAAATACTTAGCAATTTTGTTTGCAGCATACCCAAACAGTGAGCTCCTTCAGCACTCCCATAGTCAATAGACTTTTTAAGGTGTCTGGCAGCTGTTATTCCAGCTGCATGCACCCCCTCCACCCTAAGAGGTCTGCGTCGACCCCCCCCCCCCCCCCACAACGGCGTTTCTTCCTTCTCCCTAAGCCAGTACAGTCTATATAAGATCATTGCCTAAATTTATGCTGGCTGTTCTAGAGTACTAAATCAGGTGATAAATCAAAATATCAGAAGTCTAAAAATGGAGAAATTGACTTTTATTTATAATGTGAGGATTTTTTTTTTTTTTTAACTGAAGTCAACACAATATATGCTTGTTCTTTCTGTCCCTGAGACACATCAACAAAATAAGCAGGCGTTCAGGGGCGCCGGGGTGGCTCGGTAGGTTAAATGTTTGTCTGTCTTCTGCTCAGGTCATGATCTCGGGGTCCTGGGATCAAGCTCCATATGGGGTTCCCTGCTTCACGGGGAGCCTGCTTCTCCCTCTCCCTCTGACGCTCCCCCTGCTTATGATGGCTCACTCTCTGTCAAAAAAATAAATAAAATCTTAAAAAAAGAAAAGCAGCTATTTGGATAATTTGACCATTATCCAAATAATTCAAATACTACTCATAGCTGTCTCAATTTTAGGTGAAGTTATGGGGAGGGGGTATTGAGGAAATTATAAAAAGGGATGCTTTTGGTTATGAATGAGCAAAGAATTTACTCAATTTTCAATTCAACCTATGGAGGAGATGAAATCTGGCAGGTGGTTTCAAATAGTGCTTTTCTTAGGCTCATTTTCTTCTAAAAATTACTTTAAGAGACTGGGATGTAAAGCATTGAGAAGATAAATTAGCATGAATGTGCATATTTTTATATTATAGAAAAAAGTTGCATTATTTATTGTTTAACTCAAAAACAAACCTGAAAAATAAATGGGTATCTTTTCATCTTTCTTCACTGAAGATACATCCTCTTACAGACTAGCTCCAGAGTCTGGAAATCATTATTGTCACTTTACTCAATGATTTCTTTTTTTTTTTTTTAAGATTTTATTTATTTATTCGACAGACAGAGATCACAAGTAGGCAGAGAGGCAGGCAGAGAGAGAAGAGGGGGAAGCAGTCTCCCTGCTGAGCAGGGACCCCCATGCGGGGCTGGATCCCACGACCCTGGGATCATGACCTGAGCTGAAGGCAGAGGCTTTAACCCACTGAGACACTCAGGTGCCCCTCAGTGATTTCTTCTTATTTCTCTCCCCTTGCTAATCCTGTTGAGTGGTAAACATGCTTATAATGTATAAAAATTAGAGACAAATTAATACTCTCTAGAAAATATTTATTGACACATTTTAATTTTCTTTCCATTTTCTGAGAAATGAACATAATACACAAAATACAGTAAAATGCACTCTCCCCATTTCAAATAAATATATTTTACTCTCATAAAAAATTTAATAATCTGTGTAATTCACCACAGTATCTTAATCAGTGAAATAAGGCAAAGTATATCTCTAGTTAAATTGTCACTTATTTTAATGATTCTAATGGCAATATTCTGGAGAAAAAGAACACTATTCTCTGCAGAATTATATTCGGACTTGTAGACTATTGCCTCTTGTTTGGAGAAGACAAAGATGAACTGATTTTAAAAAGTGTTGAGTGTCAGAAAGGGCCTTAGTTTGGGAGAAAGGTAACATCCAAGATTGTGCTGAATGAACTACATTATGTGTAAGCTTTCTTGTTAATACTTCCTAGAGACCAGACTACATTCTGAATTATAATGATTCCTATGTATCACACAGGCAATTTTTCAAAATTAGTGGTTAAGTATTTAAGTTAACAGTTATGTACGTAATACAAGCCCAAGATGGAATTTTAAAGTTCTATTAACAGGAAAGGTTAAAAATAATGGTGCTATACAGGACAATTTTATCCTTTTCACTCACACTTGTTATTCTTAACATTATAAGAACTGAAATCTATGGAATTTTACAGACTTAACACAGACTCTTATATACACATAGATCCCTGATCAGTTTAAGACAATGTGTTAATTTGTTCTTGTAAGTAATAAGAATATTTTAAGTAGCCAGAAAAAAAATCACATTTAGGTAGTCACCAATCTTCAGAGTTTACTTATGTATAATCTACCCACTCTCAAAAGAATATGTCACCAAATAATATAGTTCATTAATACTGCCTAATTTCCCATGTTAGAAGTTCATTGCTACTTGATACACTAGCAAGTTTTTGGAAGTAAATAAAACTTTACTGTAGCCCCAAATCCATCATAGCTTAACTTGTTTACATGGCTTCAGAAATGTTGGTCAAACTACGCCAAAGTCTAAGCCTCAAAGCATAATTGTGTTCAGTAAAAATCTTATACAGGCTATAAAGTGGGTATTAGATCTGTCCTCAGCATTATAAAGGGCATCAACCATTGTCCAGGGGGTGACTTATAAAATGAAATTTTCCCTCTTTATTTTAAAGGGTAGAAAATTCTATGCTTAGTCATTCCTTTATGGCCACATTTTTATTTCTACACATTTCTGAAACAGATAAGTGTGTGCTCAAAAATTCACAAGTCCAATAAAATGAATTTGTGGTTTCCTTCTTGGACATTCTCTACAATTCCTCCATCTCAAAGTGTGTAGTAAAGCTGTTTGCCATCGATGTGTGTTCAAAGATCCTCGACAGGCTGGGTTTCAACAGTTCCACTGAGTGGCATGACAGGTGCTGAGTCGTGTCATTCTTCAGGGACATCATCTGGTCTGTCCCAGGCTCCCTTCTATCATAATAAAGAGCCCAGAGCAGAGTAATGGTGAGAATCATAGCCAAGATTTGTGTCACGCCAATGGAGACACCCAGAAACCTTAGCACCTGTAGTTGTTTGGTTCCTCTCAAGAAGGAATACATTTTCTTCCCACAACCCTGTAAAAGAGATAACACAGTATTACTTTGGGGGCATTACAGAGGGCCAAAACAATGAAAACAACAATCTACATCAGTTCATGGAACCAAACAACTTGAATCATGAAAGTTTAACACAGTGACTCTCGATAGGGAACACCTCTGAGAAATCAGAGGGCAGATGGAGGTGAGCCTGCCCAGGGGATTTTGTTGAGCTCAGTCCTTTTTCTGTCTTCCTCACAACCGGAAATTGAAAACCACTGGCATAAAACATGACTAGAGCAGGGGTTGGTAAACTCCTTTTTTTGTAAAGGGTCAGATAGTCGATCTTTTAGTCTTTGCTGGCTGTATGGTTTCTATGGCAACTGCTCACCTCTGCCACTGTAACCAGAAAACCACCATAGACAGTACGTAAATGAATGCACATGGCAGCGTTCCAACGAAACCTCATGAACAACAACAAAAAAAGCAGTAGGCCAGATTTGGGGCACAGGCCATAGATTGCTGACCCCTGATAAAGAATAATCCAAATTTTCAAACATAATGTTTCCTTACTATTATTTGTGTTCACTGTTAGATGATAGCTCATTTGGTCAGAGACTTTCCCCCAAGGATCAGGAATGTTTGCCCAGTCTACTACTGAAATACGCTGGTGGGCAGAAGTCCATCTCTTCCCTTTCCCCAACTCCACATGCACCCACTTCTTCCCAGTGCCTGCAGAAGTACACTTCTGCGGCCGGGGATGGTGGGGGGGGTGGATTTCTCGTATAACATCAAGTTCTAGTTCCACCAGATAAGGGTTTGAAAGAATCTTTAGCTCCCCTACACACTGAAGACACCTGACTTCATTTGCTTGTATTTAGTTTTATGTATAAAAGACTATGGAGTACCTGTGATAGATAGAAGAGAATTCCGAAAGAAGAGAAAAGGGGGCAAAAAAAAAAGAACTATAATCAAGGATCATGGGATGGCTGGGGCAAAGGAAAGGCGGGAGAATGTGACTAACAATTGCCATAAGATACTTCTCCAGTGAACAAAGCCTGGGGAACATGCCATGTCTCCAACTGAATCCCCACAAAGAAATGATAATTCATTCTTCTAAAGTGAAGTTCATTCTAAATGAAGGTGAAAATCTAGGAAAGAATTTTAGAATGATAAATTTCAAGAATTTTGAAGATTCAGAGATTTTACTCTATTTGGAAGCCAACAATTTCACTTGTCGCAGTTTCATGAACTTCTGGCAGAAGACAGAGACCAGAGACTTTATTACTCATAACAATAGCAACAGCCAGAGTATGTGGCAGTTCCTGGAGATCCGAGGACAACACAGAGACAGCCACATGATGCCTGCATACGCAGCAGGTTGTGTGATGGAGGAGAACCCTCAAGTTTTGGGAGCCCTAATCTTTCACAGTAGGCAGTAAACATACTTGTCCTTTGCTTTGAAGAAAGACATTATCTTTCTCATACTACACAATAAATAAACCCACCCTTTACTCTGGAGGGAGACACTCTACCTTCAAGGCTGTTTTCTGTGCAAAAACCCTTGAAAAGAGGGGCGCTTGATTGGCTCAGTCAGTTAAGTGTCTGATTCTTGAGTTTGGCTCAGGTCATGATCTCAGGACCATGAGATCAAGTTCCAGGCTCAGCTGGAGTCTACTGTCCCTCTCCCTTTGCTCCTCCCCCTGCTCATTCTCTCTCTCTCTCTCATATTAATTAATTAATTAATTAATTAATAGAATTTAAAAACCACCCTTGAAAAGATAGTCCAAAACAAACACATCCAGTGCTTCTATTCACAAGACAAGCAGAAATGCAAGAGAATCATGGAAAATTATCTCCCAACAAGAAGAACTTGACTTTTCAAAACCTTTCTTCTGAGTTTGTGGTAACAGTGTCTCAGCCTGCTTACCCTACTGAGGCAACTACTTAAATAAAAAGAAATTAATAATTAATTTAAAAATTGCTTCCTTGTTTTCTTCTCCAGATTCCACAAAGAACTCAATTAAATAAGGAAAGCAAGACTACTGAATCAGTTTGTTAATTTGTGCATTATACTGAAGAAGAATGAATAACACACAATTCTTAGATTTCCAAAGACATTGATCAGTAACTTCACTCCCGTTAGTCATTTTTCTCAAGAAACAAAAAATCATGTAAAACTAGCCAAAGACATATTTCTGGACAGTTTCCTGGTCAATCATATAATGCAGATTAACAGCAAAAGATAAGCAAAGCATCATCAATTTTACCAAAGAGCAAAACCAAAATATTTAAAATTTAATACTAATTAACACCAGTTTAATAAAATCACTTCTCTGGCCATTTTCCTTTTTTACTATGCACACAAATATGCATGTACAGGCACATACACACATACACGCACAGACTTATTCTATGTGTTACAAAGAAAATTCACCAAAGCTCAAATACTTTTCAAAGAGTTTCCTTCAACTAAGCTCTCAGAGCCAACTCACTCTTATGTTTATGTGTAATTCTAACAAGCATCCTTGCATCTTACACGATAGACTAGAAGATCGTGAACCACAGAGCCAGAATTCTGAATTTCAAATCCCTGCTCTCCTACTTATAAGTTATGTGACTTTGGGCAAGTTACTTACTCTCTCTGCTTCAGTTTTCCCATCTGAAAAAGATAATAATAGTGCCTACCTACTTGGGATAGTGGGAAAATTAAGTGAATAAATATACTTAATTCTTAGAGTGGGGTCAGTCCATAGTAAGAGTCCAGGGCTTGTCAGTTTTGATCTGATGCGTTGGCCACTGAGTATTCATGGAACAGCCCTTGCTCCCAAGAGCCGTGGGGGCTAATGCTGTTTTACAGGACAGTGAAGTCATGATCTAAAATGATTTTTTGTCACTCAGACATTAGATCACTACCTTCTCATGAAGCAGAGAGGGTCACATTAAAGTGAGTTAAACTGAAAAGGTTTAGCTTCAAACATATGGAAAATTAATTTATATGGATACATTATTTAACCTCACTGCCAGTACCAGATCACCAGATCCATCTTTAGAAAAAAGAAATTGATACAAAATGGCTGTGGCTTATGTTTAGTTAATTCCTTACCTATATTCTCAGTACTTAGAAAAAAATGGATGTTTAATAAGTAAATAAACAGTTAGAATAGACATATAAATAATCTTATAATAATTAAAATAAACTTGAGAATAAAATGTAAACCATCCAAGAAACACATACGGTGATGCTTCAATCCTGTGAAATGCTTTAAGTCAATTATCGCTTGATTTTTACCTTTTCAGTAGTCACTGCTATTTAAATTCTACCCAGATCATCTTCTTTTTCTTTTGGGGCACAATGTTATGAATGAGGCAGCGTTATCATGATATATAGGTCTTCTTATTAGCATAAGATCTCCTACCCCTTTTGAATAATTCATTCTAACTTTAAAAAGCTATAGGAAAGGTAATGTTTCTTTTTCCAATCTGTGAGTAAAATCAAGCAGAGACTGATAACTACAGTCTATTGTGTTTTCATATTTTGGCTTTGGGGAGAGTCTGTTCTAATTATATTTTAAACAACCACGTTTACAAAAAAGGGGTAGTAAATTATATCATCTGGGATGGTTTGGGAGATGTGATATACTAGTTAACACTGAATGTGCTAGAGTGGTAGGGGACTTTGGAATTAATGAGCTCAACTTTTTAACCTTTAAAAATATGGTTAAAAAGCACTTCCAGAACAACATCAGCAAAACTGGCAGCGAAAGGACCCTCAATAGTCTCTCTTCCATATAAGCAATGAAAGAACTAGCAAAATCAACTTTTTTAGAACTTTGAAAATTAACCAAAGTTTGTACCAATCTGAGGAGCATTATTCAAGAAAAGTACCTAAATCTCAGTCAGATAGGCAAGCTCTGTCACATTTTAATTAGCTCTCTCCTATCCCCTCTACCCAGCCCTGCAGTAGCCTTGAAAATCAACAGCCCGTAATTATGGTGAAAACCAGTGGCCTGGAAGCCAGAGGCAACAGAATAGGATTGGAGCCCCTTCAAAGCCCCATCCTCAGAGAATTGTCATTATGTGTCCTATCTCGAGGTTCCCTGGAAGACCTCACTTGCAAGCTGTTTTACTCTGAACCTGAGTTGGAGCACCACCAGCCCAATAGCCTTTTCCCTGAGGGTGTTTGTCAAAAACAACCAGAGGAACACTGAGGTTGCCTGAGGCAGCACATAATAACTGCACACGAGGAGCAAGCCAAAAAGCTTAAAAAGAAAATCTGGGGGAATGAGAAGTCCCCAGAGGCCTTCACAAAGTTCTGGGATACTTGTGGGGATCTGCAAAGTTACACACCTGAGTCGAGTGGTGCTGCTGCCCAGGGCTATGTCCATGTTTAGGAAAGACCCAAAGGCACTAAGATCTTACCTCTGGCTAAATTTGAAGCTCTGTGCACCCTTGCCAGAGACTGGGAGGCTTACTAGTTCCAGGTAGCAACTGACCCCTACATTAACTGAGCAGACTTCAGTGGCCACACATGACAAAGAATACAGAGTTCACAGAATTCGTTCAGGAAAGTTATTAAGGAACAAGAAAACAACAACCACAACAAACTCTGGGGTTATTATTTAAAAGGTCTAGTTCTCAACAATAACAAAAATTACAAGATGTACAAAAAATAATAATAATAACAAGAAAGGATGGGTCATATACACACAGAAAGAACTTTCAAAGAAAATGTACTTGTAATGAAAGGAATTCCCTGCCTCAAGAGACGTCCTGTCCACATTTGAAAACACTAATACTTCAACGTTTCCTTATCGGAACCTGTCTTCTTCTTCTTCTTCTTTTCTTTTTTCCATTTTTTTAAAGACTTTATTTATTTATTTGTCTGAGAGAGAGAGCGAGAGAGCGAGCAGCAGGCAGAGAGCGAGCAGCAGAATCCTGCTGAGCAGGGAGCCCAATGCAGGACTCAATCCCTGGATTCTGGGATCATGACCTGAGCCTAAAGCAGACGCTTAACCAACTGAGCCACCCATGTGTCCCTGGAACCTGCCTTCTGAATAAGATGTGTTGGTCCTGGTTCTGCTCTCCAATGATCTCTTTTCCATAAAGTGGAGAGCGGTTATCTGAAGCCATCACTTTCTCTTGAACTACTCTCTTCTCCAAACTAAATATTCCTATTTCCCTCAAGTTTTCTAAATATATACACTGCATCAGCCTACTGAGCTCTTTCTGGATTGTGCTGATTTGGTCAATGTTACTCTGAAAATAACACTGATTTTTAACTTTAAAAAACTAGAAAATGCAGTACAATGTTCAGACAACCAAGACTGTTGTAAAGGTTTGGATTCCAAGCAAAAAGCTTTTCAGGTTCCCGAGAAGTGTGGACGTGAGATTGTATCATATGACACAGAGTCAGGACCTAGTCTCCTTCCGGATCTCAGGTTATAATCCCTAAAGACTATTTCCACATGGAGGTGGGCGATGGTTGCTTATTCAAAGCGAACGTCTTAGATTCCTTAATTTTTTATAACAATAGTTCAGCCCTATCACTACCTCACTTAGTTTAAAAAGCACATAGATAACCCCTCAAACCAGATAGAATTTTAGTATTTAAGTTTGTCATTAAAATTCGTTAAATAGAGGGTGTTGCCTGGATGGCTCAGTCAGTAGCATTTGCCTTAGGCTCGATTCATGATCCCAGGGACCTGGGATGGAGCCCTGCTCAGGGAGCCTGCTTCTCCCTCTCCCTCTCCCTCTCCCTCTGCCCTTGCCCCCTGCTTCGGCTCTCTCTCACTCCCTCTTTCTTCCTCTCCAATAAATAAGTAGAATCTTTAAAAAAAAAAAAAAAAAAAAAAAACAAAGAATTCCTTAAGTACAAATCTCTCTATACTGAATACAATTCTATATTTTCTGATGATGACCAGAAGGCATTGTAGCAACTTGCCACATATCAAGCTTCATGCTGAATATCAGTGAATCATTTACACAATTACTTAAAGTTAGAGATTAACTTTCCAAAAGAGCATTCCTCTTCTTGAAGACAGTGTTTTCCCAGATTCCTATATAAGCACTGTGCATAAGCACCGCCCTCCTCCGCCACTCTAGAGGCTTCGTAGAAAGAGCTCCAGGGCTGATGGTCCCTTCCACACATCATCCTCATCAAAGAGATTCAATCTGAACACAAGTTGGGAGCTTATTTTCAGCCAGTCAGATAGTCATACTTAAGGTTTACACTTTTCAGTGAAACTTGGACACTGTTGTTGAAAAACAAGACACCAAGTCTAGAGAAAAAAAAATACAGATGTGCCTCTCTATACATTCTATTGTACTATTCATAGAGACTTAGTTGCATAAACAAACATTTCTGTTGAGTGAGTCAAAGAGGAAACAGAAATGTTAGAGTTCAAAACTGCATTCCATTTCACAAAGGGGGTTTTATTCCGAATTGGAAAGAACTGAATTACACTTACTTGCTTTTCTCAAAAATAAAATACTCAAAGTTGATTTACCTTGAATATTTTTCTTCCTAAACAAAGCTATGTTAGTCCTACATTAATAACTTCAGAAAATTCAAAGGTATGAATAAACATAATGGCTAACCTACTTTACTTGCTGAAATATTAAAATTCTGGTGAACTGTCAATTATAAATAATAACAGTACCTTTTTATCAGAGAAAAAAAAAATCCCTAATCCCCCCATTTCCTAGAATCTGTTGGAAGGCATGTCAGGAGAGCTCATTTCCTCTGAGGAAATGATATACTTGAAATTAGGCTCTGATCTATCTCCAAAATGATTTTCTAAAATTGGAAGAACCCCTTGGCTCTTTAGTACTCAATATTCACAGCCCACATTAAAAAAATTAGGCAGACTTGTAATCAGCTTATGAAGATAAGGTATAAATAAAATCTAGGTGCCAATATATGACAGTATTGATATTTTTCTAATGGATGTTTGGTAATGACTTTAAAGTTTGAAATGACTGTGTTATTTATGAGGTATAAATATATAATCTTCAGCCTTATTTCTTCTAAAATCAAAAAAACTGAATGCAGTTCATGAGTCCATGAGATTTACACACAGGTTGGACCAAATGTTCTCCACTGATAACCATAAATGTTGCAGGGAAAGAAATGTTTCTTCAAAAAAAAATTAAATAGCAAGTAATAAAATTCACCATGGGACTTCCTCTTCTCTTAAGAGTAAGGTTAAGCAAACCCATGCATAGGAAATGCAGTAGAAAAAGTCTTCCTATTTCTTTTTTCAAAAGATTTAATTTTAATTTTTTTTTTTCTTTTGAAAGACACAGCAGTGCTAGAGCATGAGAGAGGTGGGGAGGGACAAAGGGAGAGGGAGAAGCAGGTTCCCCTCTGAGTAGGGAGCCCAACTCTGGGCTGATCCCAGGATGCTGGGATCAGGACCTGAGCCGAAGGCAGACACTTAACCAACTGAGCCACCCAGGCACCCAAAGTCTTCCTGTTTCTTAATGACAGTCCCTCATACCTTGTTTCTTTCTCACAATATTCCCATTGCATAGACAGAATCACCAAATGTAAAAGATTGCATGTACAGAACAGTTTTCGTTTTTACAAAAAGACGTGGTTGTAAAGAGACTCTAGAGTCAGAAAACCCAGACAGCGCCGTCCTGGCCGGTGAGGCCCCCTCCAGCAGCAAGCTCTCCCTGCCGGAAGGAGCACAAGCACATTTCCAAGCTCCTACTTCAAACAGTGTCTCTCATTGGGATCTCATTTGGCCACCTAAATTTCAACTGTAAGAAGGGGGAAGGTGTTAAAACAAGGGAGTGGGTAATCACGTGACGTCCCCAAAAACCTTGACCTGAAAATCTACTTTCAGCAAGCACAAATACATATAACCAGAAAATACATACTATTCTTCTATTTACTCTCAGAACTGGGTGCAATTTGGCTGGTTAAAAATCTAATCATAGATCATTAATTGTTCTATTTACTTTAATAAATACATTCATAACTTACATTTATCGTCATTACTGTCACTAGCTACCACCACGCATTGAAGATTTGTGTTTATTATTTGCCAAGTGGTTTGCTAAGAGTTTCTCATTAAGAAGCTCCATTTACCTTTGTACTACTAGAATGAGATAGGTACTGCTATTATCTCATTCTACAAATAAAGACATTGTGGTTCACCAGGGAAAAAGAAGCTACAAGCACTCAGCTTGTCCCTCACCAGGTATCCCACATCTCCAAACTTTAGTATCTAGGGGCGTCTGAGTGGCTTAGTGGGTTAAGCCTCTGCCTTCAGCTCAGGTCATGATCTCAGAGTCCTGGGATCGAGCCCCGCATCGGGCTCTCTGCTCAGCAGGGAGCCTGCTTCCCCCTCTCTCTGCCTGCCTCTCTGCCTACTTGTGATCTCTCTCTCTCTCTCTGTCAAATAAATAAAATCTTAAAAAAAAAAAAAAAAACTTTAGTGTCTAAAAATACGGGGTTTGGAATCATATAGATCTGAGCTCAGTCACTGACAAGCTATGACACGGGGTTGGGTCACTTAGCCTCATGTGCCTCACTTTTCTCATCTGTAAAATGGAGTTAATAATACTGCTCCTTCAAAGAAACATTTTAGAGCTCAAATAAGGCCATGCATGTTTACAGAGCTCTATCACCGTGTATCTTATTTGAAAAATCCAAGGTGTGCTTTCCAATCCCTAATTTACTTTATCTTTCAGCTATGACTTATAGTATGTCATGTAAACAGGCGCTGTTCTAAGGGTTTCACAGATGTTAATTCACTCTCAAAACAAAGCCTGAGCAGGGTACTTTGGTTATCCGCATTTTGCAGCTGAGAAAAAAAACAAAAACAGAAACACAAAAACCTTGCGCAAGGTCACACAGCTAGTAAGGGGCAAGAGAAGATTTAACCTCCAAAGTCTTCACCTCTGAACCAGGCTTCTTCACTAAGGAAACTCGTTCCAGGACACTGCTTTCCATTTCTCCTCTGCCCCCAATAGGTGGGTCTCCCATAGGGGGTGCATTTCCCAACCTTGTCCTCCAGTGCAGATCTCACACCATCTCTCTGTGGGACCTCATCTCCCGCCATGCACTCACTGCATCATCTACACTGACAATACCTGTAAACTGTTAGTCCCCCTTCCTTAGTTTTCCTCACTAATGATTCTTCACAGTAATCAGTGTCCTCTGCGGGAACACAGCCTCCCAGCCGGAGACCCCACTTCCCAGCCTCCCTTGCAGCTAAGCAGCGCCAACTGAGCCTTCCCAATGGAACGGGAGCAGAGGCGACCAGAGCTGCGATGAATGTGTTGGATGCTCTCCTTCCCTCGCGCTCCTTCGACCCCCAGACTGGAACTGGAGAAAAAGAGGAGTAATTTTGGAAGACAGGTATTATAAAAAGATGAAGCCGTCTCACCATCCTGGGTCTCTGGATGAACCCATGCAGCAGAGTTGCCCAGCAGCCTGTCCCCCGTCCCCTCCCCCACCACCAGTTTACGGTTTATGAGACAAAAATAGACTCCCACCCTATTCAACTCATTGCATTTGGAAGCAGCTCTTTCCCTGTATAGTCCACGCAAAATGCACATCTCTGCCCAAATTAGGTCTACGGCGTGCCACCTAATCACTGCCATGGCTCGCGTGCAACCGTTTCCTAGCTCTGTTCCCCGCCTGGAGACCCAGTCCTCCCCTCCACTCTGCTTCACAATGCCCACAGAATGATTCTGAAGCACAGACCTAAAATTGTTACTTTGGGACGTACTTCTTTCAGGTCAAAATATTATAAATGGCTTTCTTCTGCGTCAAAACTCTAAAGGCAACATTTGCAAGCCTTCATTAACGGGGCACAAGAAGAAAAGTGGAACAGTGAAGAGGGAACAGGAAACCTACAGTGGATCCATGTCCGAAAGAGAGGGAAAGAAAAGAAGAATACATGTGTATACCTGAGGCAAAACTGGCAGAACGGTTAGAAGCCCGATTAGATCAAGCGAAGCCCGGAGATGAAAGGGATTTTCCCCTACCAAGCACTAACGGGTCCTGCAGGGCTCTGGATGATAGAACAGACATCACCCCAAGTCAGAGGCAATCCGACCCCCACCGGCAGGTGCTGAGGAGATAATGGAGTCAGCCAAGAGGCAGGAGGGATTGTCTTTGACTTCCTATAAAAGAACCCCGAGAATAGAACTTCTTGGGGATAGTCCATCTAAATAACCATGGAGCCTGAAAGCTGCCTACCATTTACTATCTGGGCAGGAGGTCGTGTGTGTGTTTATCTGAGAAAGGAGTTTCATTATTAATAAATCAGAATCCTGTGACTACTCAGGGCTAAGCCTTCTTTTCATAATAATGCCTCAGATTTGTGAACGTGCTTGCCTTTCTGTTTGGGAACTACTCACAGGATTCAGCATAAAATGCCTGTGGTGGCCGGGCAGACAGGGCTCTTCCTCATGCACCTCCTGCCTCGTCCAGCCCTGGCAGGCGGCCCTCCTCGCCCCCCGTGCTCCAGCTGAGTTCCAGCCCTAACTTCGCACCATGGCCCCTTCGCTTGCAATGCCCTCTTCGGCCCATGCCTTCCAAATATTTTCTGCACGTGACTAGCACCTGTTTATCTCAATGAATGACGAGCCCCTCTACGTGCTCGCATTGCATATCTCTAACATAAAGACCGTGGCGATCAAAGATTGCGTACCCTGTGTCTGGCTCCTTCTTGTGCCCCAATTTAGGTTTATCTAGTTCCTATCTCTTATTCTAGCCATTGATGTGTGGATCATTACTATGCAGACTCGACTAACTTTGTGTTAATGCAACTGGCCAGCCCCTGGCGGGGGGCCCTAAACTGTTACCTCTTCTTGTGTCCTGCCTTGAACTTCTCTTTCAACACTTAGCCCTCATTTTGTTTAGCGTGTGTGTGTATGTGTGTGTGTGTGCAATTTCCTTGGTTGTAAGAAGAATCCTACTAGTTGTTTAAGAGCCGGCTTACCTGGGAGAAAAGTCATCAATCTCATACTTATGTAGAACTTGCCAGAAAGCGAGACCCCATCTCCCACCAACTCCTTTTGTATCTTCAACACTCTGTCATGTCTCTACCACAGAGAATTGCTAAGAAAATGGTTATGTTTAGGATGCTGTGTGTGATATAGTATTGACTCACCTTCTAACTGTTCAGAGGAGAAGAGTGTTAGCAAAAAGTGTTGAGGGCTGAGATGTTGCCCAGAAAAAAAAAGGGAGCATAGATTATAAAGCAAATGCCATTTGCCAACAACAGAGTATAAAGGAGATAAGGAGGAGCAGACTTCCCGTCTGTGGGAAAGCAGCACAGATTCATGACTCTCGGCTCACACAGGAGATAACAGACAACAGAGAGAGCAAAAACTTGAATCTCCTAGGGAGGAGGTTCCTGGCTGGTACAGTCAGTTAAGCCTCCGACCCTTGGTTTCAGTTCAGACTGTGATCTCAGGGTCCTGAGATCGAGTCCTGCGTGGAGCTCTACACTCAGCACGGAGTCTGCCTGAGACTCTCTGCCCCGCCCCGCTTCTGCTCTTCTGGGTGTCCACCAAAACATGAACCATCACGCATGGCGCCCTGCAAGCTGCCTCCACCTTGAACTGGGGTGAGGCGGGGCAACATCTCTATATGTCCCTGTACCTTCTGTGACTGCTGCAGACCTATATATACTTGTCACCATCTGGGTTCCTCGTCCTGTAAACCACGGCTCAGAGAGATCACACCCCTGCACTTCCATGCTCCCTGCCCTTCTCTCTCAGCCTGTTTATCGATGTTTTCTGTTACTCAGAGAAGAAATAAACACCTACCACCTAAAGAGGCAGAAATGGTTTGGGGCAAAACTACTTGGCACAAAGGGAATAATCATAAAGAATATGCGCTATTCAAACCCAATACCACACAGAACATGCAAAGACTAAGGGTCTAAAAGGAAAGTGTTCTGAAGGCACTCAGCTGTGCGGAAACCGTCTCTCTGTCCAGCCCTCATATAACCTGCTGTGAATACCATTTTTCTGAAGAAGCAGTCAGTATCTTTTCATAGCGGTCTTTCTTCTAACTACAAAACAAAGACATGTGTCTACGGGGGCACATTTTACTTTACTCTCCATTCGTCTTTGTTTTCCATTTTGAGTTGGTCCATTTGAAGTAGGACCTGTTGTGAACCTGTCTACTTCCACGCATTTGTCTTGAGGGGGCACACAGAGGACGAAAATGGCATTTCAGTCCCTTTGAGGAGATGTTCATGCTTCGTTTCGTATGTGCGGTGACAAACACTGCAACTATCTCCACAACCATGGTTCTTCACGCTTTGAGGTATAAAAACCCCAAGAAAAGCTGGTGAGAGCTATGGATCCTAGTCACAGAAAAAAAATGCACAAAAAAATAGTGAAAACGATCTCAGTGGTATCACCTTTCCCTTGAAGCCTGTCCAACAAGAGCATAGGTCCACAGGCAAGACTTTCTCTCTGCTAGCCTTCTTTATTTTTCTGTCTCTCTGGGTTTTTTGTTTTGTTTTGTTTTTTTACTCCAGATCAGGTCTAGACAGAGACCTTTACTAACGATACGGTCGACGACTCAGCAGGTGAGAGAAAGAAGAGGCGCATCCCAGGCCTCTATTCTACCAACTTCAGCTTGGGGTCTGATGTTTTGCGGTTCCACAAGCAATCCCAAAGAACAAGGTAGTAAGTAGTCAGTAATCACTAGGGTAGCCCTGGGTGGGATTTTGCATTTGTAGTTTCTTAGGGTAAAAAAAAAAAAAAAAAATTCTTCAGCGGATCTTTGCATGGCTGCGTCCTTGGCATCAACTGCTCTCAGTTCAAATGTCATTCCTAAAAGAGTGGGTTCCTAACCATTCTAAGTAGCTCCCTCGCCAATAAAGCCAGCCTCCAGCATATGACCCTGTTCAGAATCTTCAAAATGCTTTTACCACTACATGAAATTATTTTTTATTGCTGTTTTTAATCTTGCTAAATATTTATCATCCTAACTAGAATATAAATTATACAGGACAGATTTTTATCTGCAACATTCTTGGCTGTATCCTCAGCCTTTATAACAGCACCTGGGGCCCAGGAGTCTCTCACAAAACATTTGACTTCATGAGTGTGATGGAACCAAACTGTTGATCAGAAATAGTTTCATCTGTGACTTTTACAACTACACGTCTCTACAAGTGTGTAGCTCATTACAGGTATTGGAGGACCTGTGTACCAAACCCAACAATACTTCTGATGGGAATGTTTCTAAAATGTGCAATTGCCGCTGTATTTCTGCTCTGTCATTTTTCACAGGTTTCAAAAGTGTCATAAAACATTATTGGGTCAGGGACCATGCAGGCCACCAGATGGTTGCGAATGATTTATTTCCTTGATTTCAGACTACTGAAGAAAGATTGCAGGAAGAAAGCCAGTTCTTATCTCTGAGCTTACAGAATAGGAAAGATAAAAGGGACCTTGAAGTTCATCTAGTCCAGATCCACTTTTAATTTAAAAACCCATTCTACCCGCCAATGACATGGTTATCTGACCTTGACTTTAATATTTTTAGTGATGAGACACTCATTATTTTACAAGAGAACCTGTGTCACAATCGGACGGATTTTGATGAGCAAGGTCTTCCTTCTATTGATTCAAAATTTCCTTCCTCTAGCGTCTGGCCCTTGGAGCAACAATGAGTAAGTCTAGTTCCTGTTCTGAGTGATGAACTTTGAAATATTTGAAGACATCTAAAATATCTCCCCTTAGTCTTTGCTACTTCGGAACAAGCAACATAAATACCTCCAGCTGTCCCTCACTTGTCCCTCCCTCTAGACCCCTCATCTTCCAGGTGGATGGTCTCTGGGCACTCTTCAATTAGGAAACATATGTTCTCCAGGGCAAAGTAGAATTAAATCTTATTTTTAATGATGGATTTAATTGTACTTGTGCCATAAAGCTACTAAGTGATCCACTTTGGTAAGTCAACTATGCATATAATTATGCACTATATTATTACCAATACCAGCATCTGTTATTAATTATAAAATGTAAAAGCAGACTTACTCTGATATAATGAACCTCCATCTCTGCGGGAAGTCTGTCTACAGAACATCTCGTAACTGACAATGCCAGCTTGCTACTGAAAGTCTTTTGATGAAAAAGCCTTTCAAATAGTCTGGTTCCTCAACTGGCATGCACACAATCCTGTGGCCTCTTTCAATCTCGAAATTCATGGATTAAGCAATTATAGACAGTCCCAAAGTAAGGCATTCCAGGACAAATACTACTCGTGGAAATAATCTAAGACAAACTAGTAAAAACAAATTGCATTTTGACAGCAAGAAAATCCTATCAGATGTTTAACTGAATGCTTTCCAACTAAAGAAAGTACAATCAAAGTGACTCTGTCCATATTCAGACTTTATGGGAAGATCTGGTAAATGGATTCATGTTTTGCCATTCTTATCAATGCCAGTTGTAATCATATTATCAATATTAATCACTAAAGAAGGTAGAGATTATTATATATGGTGGTGTAGCCCAGTGATTTCCCATATTGACTTGCCATTCCTAAAAACTAACAAAAGTTCACACTAGGAAAGTGGATAGGTTTCCATTCACATCTATACTGTAATCACCTGTGTCTTTAAAACCTAGTGGTGAGTTATAATACATTTGAATATCCACAATTGTTTTTGCATTTAATAATATCTTGGAAATATTAAGCACTGTTTTATTGTGTTTTCTGTTTTCTGGAATGAACAGGGCTTTCACTGTTGAACTTGTTAGTTGACTGTCCTTATTTCAGACTTTGAGAAGAAAAGACGTAGCATAATCATGAACTCAGAGACATTGACCCAATTATTCTTTGGTTATCTTTTCAAATAAACAACCTGAGTGATTCAGTTGTTTCAACAATTTTTGTTATGAGTTGAGCTGTGTTTCCCCCAAATGCATATGTTCAGGTCCTAACCCCCAGAACCTCAGGATGTGATCTTATTTAGAAATGGACTCATCACAGATGTAATTAATTAAGTGGAAGTTGTACTGCAAAAGGTTAGTTCCCTAAAGCAATAGGACTGGTGTCCTTAGGAGAAGGTAAAATCTGGGGACACACTGAAACAGGGAGAATTGCATGTGAATGTGAAGGCAGAGTTCGGGGTCATGCTTCTACAACTAAGGAAGAGCAAAGATTGCATCCAACCGCCAGAGGCTGACAGATGGGCACTGAACTGATTCTCCTCACCCCTCTCAGAGGGAGCCAAGCTTGCCAACACCTTGCTCTCAAGCCTTCGAGCCTTCAGGACCACAAAGCCACAAAGACCTGCTGTTTAAGTCACTCACTTGGTGGCACTTTGTTACAGCAGCCCTAGGAAACTAACACAATTCTGAGTCTCTTAAAAAAACACTTGGCATGCTTCTCTGTGGCATGTCTTCGGAGCCCAAAGCACTTTATTTTGGATATGCTTAATGAGGCACAGTCTTGTCCTCTGAGATGAATTTTTTAACAGCCAAAAGCTACTCGTATCTAAGATATAAAGAAGATAGCACTGTTTTATTTATTTATTTATTTATTTACGTACACACTGATTTGTGTACGTAATCCACCATCTTCTTCAAATAATACACACCATAAATTAATGAAAGTGATTTCTGTGCAACTCTGCAACTGATTTTGGCAGCCTAAAAGATGGTTTGAACAATAATAGTATTTCTAGGGAAAAATGTATAACGTCCTAAGGTCTTGAGATAGGTATAAAAATGCATGTTTTATAAATCATGACATTCTGTTTTAAAGTTTCACTCTTCATAGCTATATTATATATACGTGTGTGTGTGTATGTGTGTGTGTGTGTGCGTGCGTGCATGTGTAGGTATGGATGACATATTATGCAGTAGGAGTTTTTATGTTATAGTAAGCCAGAGTTTTTCAATACTGTTTTCTGATATCCAGATGCTTGACTGGAGATGTTTCTGGGAAATGATCCCAGCCCCTCAGCCTGAGAGCTCCCTTCCATCTGATTTGCCTTTTGCCCTTCCATTCTAGCTCGAGTCTGCAATGAAATTTTCTGTAATGTGGCCATGTCTTATATCTGCATTGCCTAATACAGAAGCCGCTAGTCTCAAGTGGCCTTTAAGCATTTGAAATGTAGCTATTTCAACTAAGGAAATGACATTTTCATTTAATTTAATTTTAATTTAAATAGCCATGGGTAACTACTGGCCACTGTACTGGATGGTATAGTTCTAGATTTTAGTTTGAATTCAGATTCTACTGCTAACAAAGTTCAAAAACTCACCACTAAAAATGAAGGAGTAGGAGAACTTCTGATAATAAAGGAATAACTGATGATTTGGATAAATTCTCCCAGAAAACACAGACATGCAACTTTCTTGGGCATGGGATGACTGATTTTAAACCCAGTGAGCATCTAACTCCATTCAATCTGCCAACTACAACTAACATCGCTGTTCCTAATTAGCCAGTAGGGGGAGCTGAAGAGTAGAGGACAGAATTTTCCCTGGAGAGCGGTATTGATTATTTTTTTTCCCTACATGTGTTTTAGTGGAGGCCCTAAAATACATATCGTGTTTGGGAACTCCCAGCCTTGTCTTCCTGAATATGCAGAGTTCTTTACATACCCCTCATGGACCTATTTTCAAAGGATCCTTAGGAGGCAAGAGAAACTGGTTCTAGACAATACAGTTTAAAACCCAGTTGAGTCTAAACATGGTCTTTTCCAATTTCCTTTGTTCACATGTGATAAGGTTCGGATTTTTATACTGATTTTTAGCTTTATGCTGTTTCTCCACATAACAGAGAAAAATTTCAAGGGTCTTTGTATTTAGAAGAGGAGAATTTCATGGCCATGTTGTTGATCCTTTATTTAAAAGTCATTATAAGAAAACTCGTATACATGATACGTTAACCACATATGACCTTACCTCTTGATAAAGGTCACTGAGATCTTCCTGGTGGGCCTGTTTGGAACATCCTGGGAATTCCCTAACACAACAGGAATCCGGGGGCCAGTCCATCTCTGTCATTTCCAGCCAGTCAGTGAAGTACACCACTCCACAGCACTTAAACTGCAAAAGAATGACTGGTCAGGCTCAAAAACTACACAAATATTTTCTTAACTTACAGAAGATTAAACGTTAGATTTCTTGAATTTTTGTACCCAGAGCTAAAACTCATTTCTGTCATCACCTAAAGATATGTGTACATTCTATACTGACGACAGAAATGTGGCAAAGGGCTCCATAGCGGAACAATTCCGAACAATAATGCTTATAACCCAAGAAATCAGATGAGGCATGGCTGAGTCTCCCCCAACTGTACAATCCTCTCTAAGTGATCATACAGCAACAGAGTCATTATGCACAGTAACAATTAACTGGATTATTACAGTTCTCATTAAACCTCTGGCCACGAAAGAACAGTTGATCTGTTCTAATCTGTTTGTGTATCACCTACTTACCAATTTAACTGCTTAACAAATTCAAAGATTAAAAGTTTTTGTAATCTCTGGAGAAAGAGTTATTGACCAAAACCACACATCACAAAAATGACCCAACTTGAATTCATTAACCAGTAGATTTTCAAAAATGTTTGAGACACAAACTCGAGTTTAGCAACCACATTTTTATTTCACTGAGTGAGAGTCTTGAAATAAAGTATTGTATTCTCTCACCATAAATCCCGAAGAAAAGATGTGCCTTTAGCTTGAATGAAATTGGATTCAAGAAAAACTACACTGTCTTCTGTTCTTTTTTGTCTCATTTCACCAAGTTTTAACAAAAATTTTCTCTGGCCAAAGTTTAGAAACACTGCTTAAGGACATATGTAGATTAGATTCAGAATAATTAACCATGATAATTTTCTGCCCTTGGGTGGAGGGAGTTACTCTTCCATATAGTCAAAAACAAGAACTCTGGGCAATCACTGAAAAGATCTTTGCCAAGAGTGACTGGCTCTACAAATTATGTAGCCCCACAGACCAATCTGTGTCCAGGATTAACACCGTATGATAAAATATCACAATCCACCATTTCAAAATCCAACTAAAATCAGCTATGGAGAATTCTGAACTTCTTGTGTAAAATGAAACAAAGAAAATACGAAAAATGATTTTATATTTTTCATTTGCCTAAATATCTAATTTTTAAAAAGAAAACACCATTTTAAGAGGATTATAAATGATGAACTACTGGTGTTATGAGTAATACTAAAATTTTCAGAGAAACATTTTTTATATTTTTAGTATTTTCCTTTTATAAACTTGCTCTAAAAGCTACAGACATGCCATAAACATCACACATTAACTCAAACATAATTTAACATCATGCATTTTACATAAGTCATTGAATATCCATAAAAAAACATATGTAGTTAAAAAGACTTCACTTTCTAAAAATCATAAACTACTACATTTCCAAGCCAGGCTTTTTAAGTCCTTGCACTCAGAGAACACCTACTTCTCTCATTTCCTAAGGACATGTGTTTTCCTATGTTGATGACAAAAGTACAGTTCTTGGAACTCAAACTCCATCCACAATAGAACAGCCCATTTATCTGGCCTCATCAAGAAATGAGGGGCTCCACAGAAATGATTTTTCCAAATAACTTAAGCATATCATGTTCAGTGTCAGATTTTTTTTTTCTTTCAATAAGTCACTGAGATATTTTTTCTTGTTACATAGTTGTTTTTGTCAACAGAAGATAGTAGATTGGCAGTGAAATTTTCCCTACAACTCCCCTATGTGAACCCACTATTATGCCACACACATGACCATGATCTACATTTCCTTGTAGTTTTCCCACCTCCTTTAAAATCACATTATGAGATAAAGCCATTCTTGCTAGCATCGTGTCAAACTGGAAAAAAAAATACCGCCACCATTTAACCTACAGCGGAAGTGAGGTTTTCACAGGTCAAACAACTTGCAGAGACCACAGGCTAGTGTGTGGCAGAGCCTATTTATTTCAAAGCTGGTTCTCCAATCATTAAGTTAAAATAAACAAGTAAATACATTTTTTTAAAGATTTTATTTATTTATTTGACAGACAGAGATCACAAGCAGGCAGAGGCAGGCAGAGAGAGAGGAAGGGAAGCAGGGTCCCTGCTGAGCAGAGAGCCCGATGCAGGGCTCGATCCCAGAACCCCGGGATCATGACCTGAGCTGAAGGCAGAGGCTTTAACCCACTGAGCCACCCAGGCACCCCAAGTAAATACATTTTTAAAAATCAGTTTTTTAGAAAGATATTTAAAAAGATCCCTAGGGTTCATCTGAAAGTCCTTGACAGTGAGGTCCATGCCCAGAAGTGCACTGAAGGAGTCATCAGGACAACTGGGGCCTGATGAGGTCACTTTTAGCTCTACAATTTATTGCAGGAGCCAGGTGTTGTGAGAGGAACTGTGTTCCCTGCCCCCAAAATTCATGTTGAAATTCTAGCTCTCAAAATGTGACCATATTTGGAGATAGGATCTTCACAGAGGTAATTAAATTAAACCAAGGTCACAAGGATGGGCTCTAATCCCATATAATGGATGTCCTTATAAGAAGAAATTTGAACACAGACACATATAAAAGAAAGACAGACAAGGAGAAGATCTTCTCCTTGTGAAGACACAAGGAGAGGACTGCTCTCTACAAGACCAGGAGAGAGGCCTCCAAAGAAATCAGCCCTGCACACCTTGATCTCGGACGTCTAGCTCCCCAAATTGTAAGATGACACATTCCTGTTGTTTCAGCCACCCAGTCTGTGATCATTTATTTTGGCCGCAGCCCTGACACACTAGCATGGGAGCCTTTAAAAAATCCGTTCAGGGTGCCCAGAGGTCATCATCCTCCTTTTGTGTGAAATAAGTCTATGATATGGAGGAGGGAACTTACCACACAATAAAGCTAAAAACATACATACTATCATTTGCAATGTTATACATTGTCTATCTAGATGGAGCCCCTTGAAAAAACTTCTTTTTTATCATGGTCTACATCAGAAACCCCAGAAAATAAAGAAAATCTGAGCAGCTTCTATCCAGGGCAATAGCTGAACACAGCTTACTATAAATTCCCTAATGTCTCATCTATTTTCCCTTCATGTTGTTTTTAGTACAAATGAACGGTAAACAAACAAAGCCAGGAAGCATTTAAATAAATAGGAAATCTGTGTTACAATGATAATTTTCACCATCTCAACAACGGTAACACAAAGAGCCAAATTTGGCCATTATCCTGGACTGAAACCTCTGCCCATATCCCAGATAGAGTAACTGGGCAGAGAGTTGGATATTCATCCAGTAAGACACTGACTCTCACATGTCTTGTGGCTCAGCTCAAAAACGATGGGAAAGAAACAGGTATACTTGGTCACCCAGGAATCTCCAATCACAAGGAAACAGCTTGGGAGAAGAGCTTGGTTTGTAGCCATACCAGTGGTGAACTTCAAGTCACCAGATTTTAAAAATCTACATATAGTCCGTGTTTGAGAAGATGAATGCATGCGGGGCTCTATGGAACTTAGGAAGAAAAGCAAAAAGAACCTATGCTTTATCATGCTATCGTCAATAAGCGTAAGCTAAATGAGATCAAACCCACAATCCCATTTAATCTTCTCAAAAACCCAAGAAGGCAAGTACTGGTCTTATCCCTAGTTTACAGATGAGGAGACTGAGGCTGAAAGAAGCTAAGGAAATTATAGAGGTTCATGGACTAGTAAGCAACAGAGCCAGAATCTGAACCAAGATCTTTCTGACTAGAAAACTCATACTTTTAATGATATACTGATGCTTAATTCACAAACGAGAGCCAGTATTTTTTAAAACATTGTAACTGTTTAAAATAAAGACAGCTCTAAAAGTCATGAAAACTTATCTCCTCAAATAAAACTTGGATGTTTATCAAGAAACGTTCAGAAAGAGGAAATTTCACAGTAGTTTAGCAAAATGGCTTTTAAGAAATTCTTAAAATATACGTGGACCACGTGAAATGAAGGGGAAATGGTAAATACAGGAAGAAAAGCAGGGCATGGTGTCACTTAAGGAATTTCTCAATAAAGAATTACATCAGTGTAACTGAATCACAGGCTTAACTTTTCAGTGCAGAGAAAATGACCAAAGCCACAGCTTTGAACATGTGTTTTGAAAGTATGCCACTTATTCCATACCCTCTACCTCAGAAATTGTAGAACTTACCTCTCTCTGGAAAAAATTCCAAGCATGAGTAAGCCACCGGTATCTAGGTAAGCCATAATTTGTCATTCTGGCTTTCAACGTGACCATGTCTGACCACTGAACCGGGACCTGGAGATAACAAACAAAATATCACAACTGGAACACACAAACACACACATTCAGACACACAAACATTCCCATATTCCCAAAAACAATTGCTCCCCCACTCATACACATATTGGAATGTATTGCAATTAAGAAATACTATTTTAAAATTTGTATTTGTTTGCGGCCTAAATTAAGCTCAAGGTTATTAGCTACTTATGAAACAATCTCTATGTGTAGATGTTTGCAGTAAATGAGGAAGTTCTTTACATTAAGAAAAGAAAAAAAAAATAACATCATTTAATGCCAATGTCAAGCTGAAGGAAATCACAAAACAAGTGGTTTACTGTACGTCCTACATGTTTGGCTGAAGAGCTCCTCATAATAAATGATCCCAGCCCAGAAATGCCCTTGGATCTGATTCCATAATGCTATGGAGTCAGTCTTTGAAGGGACTGCAGGGGGGCCTGCGTGGCTCAATCAGTTAAGCATCTGCCTTCGACTCAGGTCATGATCCTGGAGTCCTGGGATAGTCCTGGATGGTCCTGAGATGGATCTCCATGTCCTGCTCCCTGCTCAGCCTGGAGTCTGCTTCTCCCTCTGCCTCTCTCCATGTTCCTGCTCTCTCTCTCTCTCTCTCTCAAATAAATACATGAAACCTTCCTAAAAAATGAAGTGACTGCAGATTGTAGTACCAAAAATAAAGGGATAGGAATTAAGAACGGAAAGAATTCAGCTCAAGCCATGCCTCGTTCTGGAATAAGTGTGCAAATATCTTTCCCCAAACTGGATTTTGGGTGCAGGTATTCTTCTTTATGAAGAATACCTCACAAATTAAAGCACTTTTTGTGCTTCTAGACCCACGTCACCAAGCACCGTGTCCCTTAACAGAGTGTTTAATCATGGCAGAGCTTAAGGTACACAGCACAACATTTGGCCGAAAATCCAGTCAGCGCATCACGTGGTGCTTTATCTCCAGGGCCCTGGGGGGAAACTGACGCATACACATCCTCGTCTCCCCACACATGTGGTATTATGTTTAGAATGCATAACTGGGAAACTGGACAGACATCCATATCTGATGTATGTGGTAATACAGACCAGGCTTAGCCAAGCAAGCCTGACGCTAACTTAAGATTAGGACTATTTTGCAATCTTATTTTAAAAATAGCAGTATCAGTACAAGTAGCTTAAAAATTCCTGACCACAAAAGTTTTTTATTGTTTTCCTTTGTTAATTCTCTTTTTTTATTACTTGGAAATGTACATACAAAAGAAAACATGGTAACACTTGGGCACACAACTTTGCTCCTTTAGCCTGATTGTGTGTACTTCATGTTCACATGGTCTCAACAAAATTCAGGGAACTAAACCAAATTTCAAGCTACTCACTAGACATTATTTTTTCATATCTCTTTGAGTCTATAAAACTGGAAATGAAGTAAATCTCTAGAAGTCTATAATCTGAAACAGTTAATATTGACAGATTTTTCTGAAGAAGGAATCATGAATAGGAGGTGACCACGTATAAACAACAGAAATAATGGGAAACAGACTGATGTCAAATCTCTTGATTTGGTTATTAGAATAGTCTTATTATACATTTTATTTTACAAAGTAAATATAAGTTGTTTCCCTCTTGTAACCACAATTGATGTGAGACCAAATATGGCAAAAAAAACAGAGGAGATCACTGAGGTTCTGGCACAAAATACTGTGATTTGGCCATGAAGGAAAACACACACTTACTGGCTTCTTGCATGGAACAGCTAAGAGCACAAAGCCCATTCTATGCAAAGGCTGGGTTCTGCAAAATTTGGCAGCTAATAAACTTTAATGGCACTTTTCTTTCACACTGCCATTAGTGCAAAAGCAATAAAAAAATTCTGACAAACTTTTCTTCCAAGGAACCATTTTCCACATTTCCCTTGGAAACAGCCCCAACAGCCTTTGCTTTCTCCGGGTGACTTAATGGGGGAGATTTACATAAGCAAACAGTGGTTTATGCACTCAACTTCAAGGGCAGCATCTATCCATTCAGTACCACCATGACACCAGGAAGATGGCCCCCAACTGAATAGAAGAAAGTATCTTCTAAAATTAGATTATATTAGAATCAAAACATTTCCTTTCAAATCCCTTAAATTAATTCATTTCATATTTGTTATAACTTGGGAGATTTAACAAATAATGATATGACAGGGGCATCTGGCTGGTTCAGTGGGTTAAAGCCTCTGCCTTCAGCTCTGGTCATGATTGCAGGGTCCTGGGATAGAGCCCCACATTGGGCTCTCTGCTCTGCCTGCTTGTGATCTGTGTCTGTCAAATAAATAAATAAAATCTTAAAAAATAAAAAAATAAAAAATAAATAAAAGGGATTTAGAGGGGCGCCTGGGTGGCTCAGTGGGTTAAAGCCTCTGCCTTCGGCTCAGGCCATGATCCCAGTGTCCTGGGATTGAGCCCCGCTTGGGCTCTCTGCTTAGCAGGGAGCCTGCTTCCTCCTCTCTCTCTGCCTGCCTTTCTCTGCCTACTTGTGATCTCTGTCTGTCAAATAAATAAATAAAATCCTAAATAATAAAAAAAGGGATTTAGAAATGAATTTACTTTCTATGGATTTTGAAACGGTTTGTATAGCTCTTATGTCATATCATTATTTTTTTTTAAGGTTTTTTAATTTATTTGACAGACAGAGATCACAAGTAGGCAGAGAGGCAGGCAGAGAGAGAGAAGAGGAAACAGGCTCCCCGCTGAGCAGAGAGCCCTATGTGGGGCTCAATCCCAGCCCCCAGGATCATGACCCGAGCTGAAGGCAGAGGCTTTAACCCACTGAGCCACCCAGGCGCCCCTAAATCCCTTTTAATTATCAAAAAGAACATAAGGAAAAGCTGTGGTGAAGGATCAGGGACTAATTCTAGGACTATTATCTGTTGCTTAAATGTCAAGGAGATACAGGTACTTCCTTAAAACAAAAAAATTTAGAAGCGACCGTCTCTTTACCAGTGAAACCCAGAACCAGAGTCTGGAGCCACCAACTACTCTTTCACTCCCCGAAATATATGATATTTCTAGGGATGGAGTGAAAAATATGATTCTCAAAGACAGCA
The DNA here is from genome assembly GCF_022355385.1 of Mustela nigripes. Taxonomy (NCBI): domain Eukaryota; kingdom Metazoa; phylum Chordata; class Mammalia; order Carnivora; family Mustelidae; genus Mustela; species Mustela nigripes. The sequence goes on along the minus strand of NC_081560.1, from coordinate 29,457,328 downwards.
AGAACATTCCTATTTTAACAGGAGATTTCATTTTGAAGAAAGCTTTTAACTTTATTAAACTAGTCAGAACCTGCCCTGACTTTTCAATTTTTAATAGAAAAAAAAATCATAAATTCTCTCTTCTTACTAAGAGTTGTCAGACATGGATGGGAAGCAGGAGTGTTTTCAGGCAGGTTCAGATGGGTGGCTGCGCCTAAGCATCGTTTACATGCAAATTAGAGTATGCAAAGTACTCATTAGTCTGTAATTACCACTTAGCATTCAAAACAGTCTCACAATACAGTAACAGATTTACCGCAGTATCAGTACCGGTACCGAAAGGACTTCACTTTCAGTACTGAAATACCTCTCTGAAACAAATACAAAATGATCTCCCTCTCTTCTTGAAAGCTTCTACATGTTCCAATGTTAAAGGTTCATCTGGGGAACTTGTCACAAATGTGAATGCCCGGTCCCTACCCTTTCTTCCTCTGCTTTCCCCTCTATTCTGATTCTGTCCTGTAAACTGTCTGAGAACTTCTTGTTGAAAAACATCACCTTCCCAGGGCACCTGGGTGGCTCAGTGGGTTAAGTCTGCCTTCGGCTCAGGTCATGATCTCAGGGTCCTGGGATGGAGCCCTGCATCAGGCTCTCTGTTCTGCAGGGAGCCTGCTTCCTCCTCTCTCTCTGCCTGACTCTCTGCCTACTTGTGATCTCTGTCAAATAAATAAATAAAATCTTAAAAAAAAAAAAGAAAGAAAGAAAGAAAAAGAAAAAGAAAAACATCATCTTCCCAAAACAGAATTACTCTGTAGTACTTGGAGGGGACAAACCTGGCCTGCCACGGTGAGAACAGCCAGAAAACAGACATGCAAAGGGGCTCAAGTTCATGGGTGATAGATGTAGCACCTGTCACCTGTGAAGCGGGCAAACATTAGGAAAGTCATCACGCCCTATGTGAGCGGAGGTGAGGAGCAAGTGATACACCCAACGGGACTGGTAAAATCCCCTATCCTTGCTCATTCTCACATCACTCTGAAAGTTGATTTCAATTCCTAAAATGAAAGAGAAAAATGCTTAAGAGCTGTTTTCATGTAGCCAAGTCTCAAACTGTCAAGAGTGTTTCGAGGCTGAAGTAAACACACAGCAACTCTTCAAATATACTTCTTCTTCAAGGAATTTGGCTCAGCTTGTTGGAAACAGAAAATTCATGCTTCCTAGTCATCAGAATACAGCTGAGATGGGCACTTTATGAGGCTTACATGTAGATTTTCAAGTTTTCCCAGATCTTGTTGTGAATGCAAATCTTTCCTATTATATACTGAGAAGTTGGAAAAATGATTTTAGGACATGTATTATTCTGGTCTATTACAATGATGTTTTAGAGACCTGTGGAATTAAAGACATACAGTACAGCAAATAAAATTATACAAATTATGATTTAAAACTACACTTTAGACACAGACAAGAAAATGTTCATTTTCAGAAATAGGACCAGCATTGTTATTATACAGGATAAACATTCAAATTAGAGGCACTGGGTGCCTCAGTGGATTGAGCCTCTGACTTTTGATCTAGGCTCAGGTCTTGATCTCCTAGTCATGAATTTGACCCTCGCTTTGGGCTTCCCTCTGGGCATGGAGCCTACTTAAACAAACAAATAAACAAACAAACAAACAAACAAAACATTCAAAACCACAATCATGTGTCTAAATAACTCCAAAGTATATGATTCAAAAGGCTGAACTGAATATTGTTCCAGAACGTGACTATACCCCACTTTGAACTCACCATAATTTCCTGCTCGTATGTCCAAACACCACAAGCCAGTTCCACACAGAAAATGACAAGCAAACTTCCAAAGTACTGCAGAAGAACAAAAAATTAATGCTGTTAGGATAGAATCAAAATAAAATATGGCCACCAGAGACGAGCTAAATATTATTCAGCGCTGTTTACCCAAAGGACAAGTAAACAAAGACACATATTTAAGAAGCTCCCTTGGGAGGAAAGGAAAAAAGTGTCCACAAATTGAAAGAAATCTACGGGCAATATCTGATACTCACCTGAATGGGACATCTGACTAGTGCTCTATTTATCAAGTACTTTCATAATTCATTCACTCAAGGACCTCGTGAAAGGGATAGGACTACCTCATTTTACAAGTGACAAAATTAATGCAAAAAGTAGACAATGTGAGTTGCTCAAGAATGTGCATAGTAGTTTGGGGGGAGGGGTTGCTAGAGCCTTTTGGCTGTGTTCTTTGTGCCACAGGCACCTCGACCCTTCTCCAGTTGCAGAGGTACCTTGCAGAAATAAACAGTAAAAGTGTGAGAAAGAATGAGCTCCCTGAAAGTTCTTCTCACTAATGCTGGCAGAATTCAGGGCGTCATGGATCTTCTGCTCCTTTTATGTCACTGGGTCAGGGTATGGGCCCCTGGGAGTGATGATTATTGACAAACCCCCTTGACTGCAATGACATCTCCCTTAGGGCAGGAACTTTATTGTCACAAAGTGGGTGCTCCGTAAGTATTTGTTACTTAAACGATAAATGAAAACAAAGCGGAGTGATAGCCTAGTAGAAGGCTAAGAGCTGCCTTGGGCTGGGTGATCTTTCCGAAGGTAGTTTTTAAGAGGAGTCAGTAAAGGGGCGCCTGGGTGGCTCAGTGGGTTAAAGCCTCTGCCTTCAGCTCAGGTCATGATCCCAGGGTCCTGGGATCGAGCCCCACATCGGGCTCTCTGCTCTGCGGGGAGCCTGCTTCCTCCTCTCTCTCTGCCTGCCTCTCTGCCTACTTGTGATCTCTGTCTGTCAAATAAATAAATAAAATCTTTAAAAAAAAAAAAAGATGAGTCAGTAGAGACAAGAAGGCAAGGCTGATAAGATTGGTGCAAAAGCAATCCAGGAAGTGGAAATACCAAGTGCCAGGCCACCTTCTGGGTCAAGCCAGTTACTGAAGAACTGGGAGGTAACTAGAGCACACACGGGGTGGATGGGTACAGGAGTGTAAGCAGAAGAGGAAGAGAAATAGAGCCAGACAGATCTCCAGGGGCCGTAGAAAGGACTCTGGCTTTTATTCTAAGTGTAATCAAAATCCAGCAGCACGTGACACGGTCTGACATACATTATAAAAACATAATTCTGGCGGTTTTGTAAAAAAAAAAAAAAACAAAAAACAACCTATAGGAAAGCAAAGATGTGATCAGGACAACTAAGTGAAAAATAGCTGAGCTAGGACAGCAGCAGAGAAATGGGGGGGGGGGGTGGACTGATAATAAGATTGTGAGCTGTCAAAAGCGTGAACGCTGAGTTTCTTTGCTCATGATTTTTCCCCAAAAAGGGGAGGGGAAATAAAAGATCTAGAAAATTGAGCTGATTTTCTACTACTCCTATGATTTAAAAACCGAAATCACTGCTATTCGTTTTAATTTACTTCTTTCATGTAAAGACAGAAATAATATAGACATGGTTGCATAATATCTTAGAAACTAACACACTGAAAATAAAAATTGGCTCAAAAGATAAAGTAATATTTTCTTAAGGGTAGCCCACTTTATAAGCACTTTGATTTTCAACATATGCAGTACTCTTGGTCAGCTTCAATCTGCTCAAATCTCATTGCCTTACTTTAAAGATTTTTGCCTTAAAATGATGATTAGAAGAAATTTTGTGAACACAGCACTCCAAGCCAGTTTTTCTCCAAACTCTCTTTCATGGTTTATTTAAGAGATTTCTAGATATGAACAATACTACATGTACACCATAGGTTACAAAGAGACCAAATAGTCAATAATTGTATGCTAGATCCATTTTTTTCTGCCTTTGATAAGACCCTACCAGACAGTAAACTTCAGAGAAAAATTACACCATGGGATAGTTTTGTTTTCCCAAATACCTAACCTTTTTTTTTTTTTTCCAAAATTGATGTTTGGTTATGATGAAAACCAAAGCAGCCCCGAAAACGCACAACATCCTGAAAATAAAACACAGACATGGCCGCTGCTGCTGGTCAGGAGATAACTTTACTATGCCTTAGGGATCACCATGCAGATTTCTGGATTGATTTTATATCCTTGTAAGTCCCACTTGAGTCACTTCTCTTGTTTCTCGCCTCCTAGAGTCACTGGCCAGTTTACGACGTACCGTACCGCTGCAGCAGAAGGGCCCTGAAGGCAGAAGCAAGGGCGGAGTGCCCAGAAGTAAGCAATATTGCAACACCTTGAGTCTCTCTGCCAGGAAGCCGCGCACTGACCACACGCATGACAGCGCCTCTCATTTCTTGCGGTGAGCTTTGCCATGGCTTAGCAACACCATAACTTAAGCGTCCCCAGGAATGCCTAAAATACATATAACTAAAACAATCTCTCATTAAAACCCCCAAACCGAGGGGTGCCCGGTGGCGCAGCTGGTTGAGCATCCTCTCCGACCCCTGGTTTGGGCTCAAGTCCTGATCTCAGGATTGTGAGATCGAGCCCCACCCCATCCCCCCACCTTGGGCTCCCTGCTCAGTGCAGAGTCTGAGATTCTCTGCCCCTTTGTCCCGCCCCTCCGTACTCACGCACACTCTCTCCTTCTCTCTCTAATAAATAAATCGTATTAAAAAAAATAAACAAACAAACTCAAAACTAAAATTACCCATCATGGGAAGGAGGGTGTCCATATAAGACACCCCTTTAACTCTGGGAAAACTCTAAAATGATTTTATGGTTCAGATTTCCAGTGATGTCATCGGATGCAAGTTCTTCCACATAAAGCAGTTCTTCTGTGTTTCGACTTATACTCAGAAGCACAGATTTATTTGACCTTCAGATTAAAAATACACGTTTTAACCACGCTATAAAACTTTCTTGAACCAAATCAAATCTAAAATTTAATTCAAACCATAAATATATGAATATGAATATATATATATTTTTTTTCCAAACGATGCTACATCTTTGTGGTCGGCTGCCCTTGCCTTGATGTCATTGTGTCATTGTGTCTTCTAAGTCCAAGGAAAACATTAAATGCCAAATCCATTGTTAACACGACATACAGAGATCAACTTCATTTATCCCTACTTTTTCTTTTCCAGTGAGCTCCGAGGCCTCGATGGTCATCCTCATAATGATTATAGAGCAGAGAATCACTCTGCCACTATTTTGTTTAAGGGCTGGATCTGAGCGAGGCATCTGTTAATCCATAGTTTGAACAGAGCAAAGCGAGCAAAGAAGAGAGCAACAGCTCCTGCTGACCTCTGCTACGGTATGAGGGTATGAGGTGCACACACTACAGTATGTGTCCCTGCAAAGCCATCCGTCATCCTCCACAGTATTGGGAACATGTATATATCTCTCCTGACGGCGTCCATCTGTGCCTCCCACGCATCCCCCCTGCGCACACGCCTGGGTGAGACGGTCTGTGCCATCCAGTGTGCAGACCAATCTGCCCCTCTCGTCTCCTTGGGTGCAGTCCTTCCTGAATGGTGGGAAAAGCTCAGAATTTGGAGTTGGAAGACTGAAGTCCAAAGCCAGGTCGGAACACACGCTGTGACCTCCGGTGAATCATTAACCCGGCTTCAGTTTGCTCCTCTGTGTCCCAAAGATAAAAATAAAGCCTTCTTTGCTATTATCATCAAGGCTGATGGGATAAATGGGAAAGTGGTTTGCATTTTTTTAAATTTAAACCTGTAAAACATATATGGATGCTGTTCTGAACCATTCTGTACAGGGCAATCCAAAATGGACTTGTCCTCTCTTCTCCTACAGAGAACCCGCGTGCCCCATAAGGTGACAAGGTCTCTGCCTCATCGTCATTCTCCAGCATTGCCTCTCTAGTTCTTTACCACGTTACTTTTGTCCTTCCCTCCTCGTGGAGCAGCACTCCTCTCTCTGTCTGCTGTGAGCCAGGCTTCAGAGGCTCTGGCTTTTAAACCAGCTGGCTGCCTCACACACAGGTCACAGAACTTAACTGCCAGACCATGGGTCCTGGCTGGCAGACATCTTGTTCTTAAACATAATTTATCCCCAGAAAGCACCTATCTCTAAGCAGCACCTGTCGTCAATGAATGTTTGGTGGAAATACTGATCAGTTTACCAATGAGAAAGATTTTCTCGAGATTCTCTAATTTGAACTGAGTTTCCTGCTAACACTGAACTCCCTCTGACTTCTGCTTATAAATTCAAAGAAATCTGAAATACTGCCTCTCTGTTTTACTATTTTTTTTCCCTCTAGTTTTACTATTGTCTTCCTTGTGCATTGTTCTATGATAATCCGGGGTGCCTTTAAACATTTGGGACAATTTAACGAAGCTAAAGAAAAGGAGCCCCGTACTGACTCCTCTGTCTTTCCTCAGCAACTAAGGACTAAACATTTCAAACAAATGAAGAATGAGAAACTGGTGTTTATACAAGGTAATTAGAATGCCATCATTTGCATGACAAACTATTTTGTTTGCTTGGAAAATTATTCAACACAGAGTTCCTTAAAATAGCTAAGTTTCTCTACTGTAATTAAACTAAAATTTGTGTTCTACGAATAAGTTTTATCTTCAAGCATTTGTTCATGAAGAAACTGCATCAAATAAAGCAAGCAGAAAAGAGGACGCATCCCCCTAAATGATGCAATTAATTAGTGATTTTTCTTTTCTACCAAATCTCTCAAGCTGAGAAGAACTACTTCCAGTTAAAAAATAAGAGCCCTCTGGAGGCACCTGGGTTGCTCAGTTGGTGAAGTGGCTGCCTGCAGCTCTGGTTGTGATCCCAAGGTCCTGGGACTGAGACACCTTCCCCAAAGCCCCCCCGCCCCAACTCACACATGGGGCTTCCTGCTCAGCAGGGAGCCTGCTTTCACCTCTCCCCTCATGCACTGGCACATGCTCTCTCTCTCTCTCTTAAATAAATAAATGAAATCTTAAAAAAAAAAAAATGAGAGCCTTCACTGTGTTGGACAAAAGAAGATCAAATAAAACACTGTATGTGAGATTGCTTTGTTGACTCTCTCATTTTAAACAAGACAGATAAGAACATGGGCTCTGAAATAAAATAGACTCGGGCTTTAGATTCTGGCTCCTGTACATATCAGTTGGATAAACTCAGGCAAACCACTAAGCCTCAGTTTCCTGATCTGTAAGATGAGAATGCTAAGACTTACATTGTGGGGTTGTGCTAAGGATTCAATCAGGTAGAGTGGTGTCGTGTGGTAAGCGTCCCCTAATAGGAGCTATCACATCACAGCATCTATTAGAATACAAACTCAGTGAGGACAAGGGATACCATTTTGGCTTAAATGCTAACATGCTAACTGGCATACAGCAGGAACTCGAGGCCTATTTCTTGGCTCGGTGTACTGAGATCAGAGGATAATGGTGAGTAACATTGTTCATCTCCTTCCATCAGGATCACTCTCACCAAAGGACATTCAATCCCACAAGTGGTTTGATAAAAATCATTACTAAAATCCCTATCCAGTGAGAATATAGCTGGTATTTTTCCAAACATCTTTCTTAGGAAGCTAAGCAGGAAGTGGTGGGTGGGGAACCCAACTTCTTTTTAAAAAGGAGTGAAATCAATTTGTTATTTTTTTTAATTTGTTATTTTAAACTAAGATTGGCCACAAAATGTTAAGAAAGGCTGAACCACTCCCTTTGTCCACTGGAAGTATCTGAAGAGGAAGAGAAGGACCGGAAATCCAATCTTCCTATTTAAGTCCTTGGTGACCTGTAGGTAAATGCATCTCTAGTAGAAACAGAGGGGATTTATTCCTCACTATTAAAGGTTATTTCATCTCATTATATGTATACAGACAAAATAGGAAAATCTCAAGGAGGTCCTTTCTTAAAGAAACATTTATTTATAAAAACGATTTCGCTCCATGATACCACCCACCCCAGGATTTCCTCCTAAAGAAAGCAGATTAATAAATGTATGCCCCTATCCCTTCACCCCCCTGAAATTTCGCTAAAATAAAAAATAAGGGATCTTTTCTATAAAAGGTGTAAACTCAGGGGTAAAGGAGGAGGAGACGACAGCAAGTAGAGTTTGGAATGTGCGAACTTCTCAGCAGTCCCCCAAAAGCTGAAGGCTTAACTAGTAGCGAGGAAAACTGAAAACAACAGAATCCCCTGAACGCTCAGGTACTGGCAGATAGGATGGATGGATGGATAGGGGACACGGATGAAGGTAGGGCTGAAAACAGAATGACTTGCTGCAAATCTCTTTAGGAAGAAGTTAGACCCCATGTCCCTTTCTCCATACTAGACAGCTGGGTGACTACCCAGACCCACCAATACAGAAGCTGGGGTATTTATCCTGTGGAGACAGCAAAACAGAGGACACTAGAAACAGTGGAAGACAGAGTACAGTACTGGCAAAGATCAGTGAAGTTCAAATTTACATACTTTTTCTCAAAGGTTCAAAATTCCTATCAAACCAAAATAAGCTTTGGATTTCTAGTAGGATACTAGAAGCTAAAGGGCAATGGAAGAGTGTCTTCAACATGCTGAGGGGGAAAAATGATTTCTAACCTATAATTCCATAGCAATTAAAATTATCATGAAAATGCAAATAGGGCCATTTTTAGCCATAGAGACTTTTAAAAATGTATGTCCTCTGTATGTTTCTTCAGGAAACTACTGGAAGATGTGTGGACAATGACTTGGAATCTAGAAAACAAGGATCTAAAACAAGAGTGAGGTAAAGGTAATCCCAGAATGGTAAGTAAAGGGACAGCCCATAAGTGCAAGAGTTTCAGTGGGTCTAGACTGGAGAGGTCTAGGATGTTCTGAGATAGATTTCTTAAAAAAAAAAAAAAAAAATTCAACTGAGTGCTCCAAATATTTGAGTATATAAAGAGAGGAGCTACACCAGAGTTTAGAGTTGAATTAGACAGAAATACATAGAAAATAGAGTTACTAATTCCAAGAAAAACAAAGTTATTATTCCAGAAAGAATAATCAGACCCAGTGTTTCCCTGGCCCAGCTGTGAATAGCATTTACATAATTATAATCTTAAAGACTGAACTATCCGGAGTTATGACGTATCCGTGTCGAAGTGTGACAGGAAGTTTGCATGGGAGGTTGGGGCGTGAGGACAGGACAGGGTGCCAGATCTCCATCTTAATAAGTTCTTCATCGTAAGAGGTCAATGGGTAGTGCTTAAAGCTAAAGACTAAAAGAGTGTGAGAAGAGTTACATAAATAGGAGATTTAGAGATGGGTAAGTAAATTCTCAGGGAATCTGCTAAAACAATATTGAAAGTGGTTACCTCTTAGAGTGGAAAATGGGAAGGTGGAAGACTGTTATTTCTCATAATAAGACTTTGAGAATTAAATTAACTGTAAATTATGAAGCACTCCGGTAAAAGTAAAAGCAAAATTAGAACAAACAATAGTCACGCTGAAGCCTTGACATGAAAAAGAAGAAAGTCGGAGGGGGAAGGATGATCTAGGTTTTACATAGACAAAGTTATTCAAAAGGCTGAAAATTGTAAGTGGCCCAATTATACTTCATGGTTACTGGAACTAAAGGAGGTGGGTGGCAACTGGAAACTTTATGCTCAGGTGCTGTCATCTTTTTGCTCAATGTACCTTCAGTAGTTCAAAATAAGAGTGCTGTAACAGAATACAAAACGTATAGTTAAATGTGATTTATAGACCCAACTCAGAGGTCTCTCTCTTTCACTAGAAAGTCTTTGGCAATTAGGACCTCTCCTGCAATATTGCTCATTAAAACCACACATATGGTCTGCTTAAATCAGTGTGAGCTGGAATATTTTCCATGCAAGTACACTTCAGTCACTGAATTATGAAGCTTCGAACTCTATGTTACGTACAATTTCATTCAATGAGGGAGGCCTAGATTTAGTTCACTTTATGGGGAGATATATATGTTTGTATATTCAAGTATGGTGAGTAAATAAAATGAAAAGTATATAAGAGTATATTAAAAGTATACAAAAAATCAAGTATATAACTATATATTCAAATATGTGTATGTGAGTGCACACACACACACGCACACATAAATGCATGCACAGAGATTTACAAGCACTATATAATTTACTCCTTAAGAAATATTACAAAAACATCATTATTTCTATTTCTTAGAAAGAGAAAATGGAGCCATAGGCAAATTCATCCCCAGCTGAGAGACAACAGACCACTAAGTCTTATGAAGCACAGGTTTGAGGTCAAGCGTCCTAGATTCTGATCCTAGCTTTGCCTCTTAATAGTTGGGCAAACCATTTAACTTTTCTGTGTGTCAGTGTCCTCATCTATGAAATGGGATAACAGTAGTGCCAACCCCATAGTCTGGTCAGCAGAAGTTGATGGGTCAACGCATGTAAAACACCCAACAGTGGCTAGCACATAGCACGTGTTCTATGAGGGACTGTGGTGGTAGTGTTAGCCATACTTCATAAGCCACCATCTCTAGACCCACAACTTCTTACCTTTCTTACCTTTGAGCTGATAGGGAATGATTTAAAACCTTATGGCAGGTGATGGACATTGGGGAGGGTATGTGCTATGGTGAGCACTGTGAATTATGTAAGACTGATGAATCACATACTTGGACCCCTGAAGCAAATAATACATTATGTGTTAATAAAAAAAAAAAAAAAAGAAAAACCATGTCTCCCTCCTTGATCCTTCCTAGTTGGGGGAAAAAAAATAAAAGACCACCAATAATATCAAAATTCTAAGGATGGCAAAAAATTCTGCTTTTTTTTTCCACCTATGATGGTTATTTAAAGTCATAAAAGCTGCTTCAATTGCAAAGTAAAATCCTTGACAAGTTATATAAAAAATTCCATCTTTTCTTTTTATGTTTTGAACTTATATTAAGTCAGTCAGATCAGCTTCTTCCCAGTAGTAAAATTAATTTTTCCTTTTATTCACATTTTACAATTTTATAATGAAGTCTGGTGCCGTGTAACCAATGAGTGCTTAACTGTTCATTAAATGGAACTTTCATAAAAACTCTAATAAGAGCAAGTGATTTATTTTCTTTTTATACCTTTAATTCTTTACTGTTAATAACCAATAATAATAAAATTTCTAAGAAAGTAATATTTGTTTTGTATAAAATATCAAATAATTTTCACTTTTGGGAAAATAGATTAATTTTAAATTTTTATTTCTAACTTTTATTAGTCTAATAAAAGCATAAAAGCAATATTTCCTAACAAACAAAGCCAATCAATGTATTGAGCACTTAAATTCAGAGAGTGTTGAATTTTATAAGTAGTTGAGAAATATAGGAAAAATATTTTTGATTACGAAGAATAATTTTATAGAAAATATATTCTATTAATACAAATTAGTACAAATACAATCTTCATTCTATCCAGCTTTATAGAGAGAGGAAGCAAAAAAAAAAAAAACAAAAACAAAAAAACCCTATATCCAACCTACCACAAATAGACCAGGCACTTATTTTCCCAAACTGTTTTTTTATATTAATGTCAACTGGAAATTAATTTTTATATTAAAACAAAATATAATGTTTTCCCTGAACACCTTTAAATAAGTTTCTCTGTGTGAGCAGATAATCAACCAAGTATCACAGAATACTTTCGGTAAGAATATATTTCACTGGGAGAAAAGTAAAAATTATAAACACTGTGGAAGTTATTTTAGCCTGTTACTTTCTTAGTTTATAACTAAAAACTGAGGTCATTTTATCATAAGTAACATTCAAAGTAATTTGAAACTGGAAAAGTCATATTTGCTTATCTTGGAAAATTAGTACAACCTGAGATTCCCCTCCCTCCAAATACAAATAATTTCAAAATATAACATACTTTACTGGACATTTTAATATTTTAAAAACCCTGTGCCTTTTGACTTCTAGCTACATGCCACATACTCAGCACTTTTAATAAACAAAAAGTTTGATTAAAAGCCTGCATTCATGAAATGATAAATGATAAACTCCAGTCTCTACCCTGTCAAATATTAAACTCTGCAAGATTTCAGCACTAAGTATCCCTATGTCAGTTGTTTATTTTTCCTTTCCTGGTGATTGGAGGTTTAAAAATATTATATTACTTATAGTTAGTAAATAAGAGAATTCCAGTGCCAAATATTTGTACAAGATAATGGAACAGCTGACATTCTGTTAAGAATCCACTGGGACAAAACTACTAACAGTCCAAGAGGACTTGCTGCTTAAAATATACACCCACACAAAGCCTCCGTTTAAGCCTGCTCTCCAAGCGATGTCATAGGTTTGGTACTTTCTGACAGCCAATTAATTATTCACCGTGTTCCATGTCTTTCTACAGATTCTACAGACAACGCAACATTAAATATCCCTTCTTCTCAGAATCATAAATGAAATGAGATCAGTCTAATTTAGGAAAATGCCAGAACTGTAAGCCAATTTTTGAAGAAACACAATCTTGTAACTCCTGAACCCCTGCAGAAATTCAGGGTAAGGCACAAATATATGGGCACGCTGTGGTCCTTTGTCCATGCTTCTGACTGAATAACTATGGAAGAATATTTCTAGTAACTCCTCTTAATGTGCTCCCTTTCAGCGTGTTTGCACTGAGCTGAGCTAATTTCTTTATCAAGGATGTTGCCAAAGCTCAGATTTGTATATACTTGCCTCACGCACTGCTCAAACTATTTGGGAAATGTGTTGCACCAGAATCTGAGGGACTTAGGCAGGGGCTGCGAGTTCCAGGGTCAATGATCTATATCATGGGGGGCAAAACATTAAGGGTGAGGCAGTCAAGGAGCTGGATATGATACCAGACAGCTTCTGCTGCTTTGTAAGCTGGGTCAGCACAGGTCCGCGTGCTTAGCCAGAGCTCCAAAGATTTACAGGGTGTTACTGGTTTCTGAAGTTAGGGCTCTCTTTATATACTTTGGGGTCGTTCCTCAGAATTTGAGACAGGGCTCACCATCACCAGACCCTGAGCAGGAAAGTGCAAACAGGAAGGAGGCTTAGAAATATCCTAAGCGGGGTGCCTGGGTGGCTCAGTGGGTTAAGCCTCTGCCTTCTGCTCCGTCAGGATCCCAGGGTCCTGGGGTAGAGACCTGCGTCGGGCTCTCTGCTCAGTGGGGAGCCTGCTTCCTCCTCTCTCTCTCTCTGCCTGCCTCTCTGTCTACTTGTGATCTCTGTCTGTCAAATAAATACATAAAATCTTTAAATTTAAAAGAAAGAAAAAAGGAAAGAAATATCCGAGGCAACAGTAGCCAAAAGAACACCAGATTCAATTCTCATCCAGAGTGTGCCTCTTACTCAGACCCAACAAATGTGGCCAGATTCTTCCCCAAAACCAGAAGGCCAGGAGCTCCTTCTTGCAGGCACCTTTATGACAACATCTTTTACAAGACAATGATGTGTTATTGGGCAGAAAGAGAGTTTATACTTTAGTATCGGCCGGTAACTTTTGAACCTATATGTAACTATGTCTGTGAAAGTATCTTCCTCTAAACCACAATCTTTTAATTATTTGACCTTTATTTTCAGACAAGATAGGCACTTGAACTTATTTTTGTATGTTCTCCAGAATAATCACAGACCCTATTTGTTAAAGAGTATTAAAATAAAGAGTTCCCTTTAAATTGTACAAATGTATGTATATGAATATTTATTATAAGTACAGAGGTGTGTTTTTTTTTTCTTGTTTTGATCAATCTGCTCAAGTAAAAACACTTTCTTCCTGAGCCAAAAATATATTTTCTTCCTTAAAAGAAGAAAGCATATGAACATAACTCAATTCACAATCATGCTTAATGTTCAGGGAAAGAAAACCACGTGTGAATAATGATAAAATCTTTAAACTCTCACCAAAGTTGTTCAAACATCAATAATTCAGTCTAATTGAGTGAAGACGAATGGTTTGAATTAAATTGTATGAATTACAGAATGATTTTAAAGAAATGCACCCTTGTCAGAACAAATATTTGAGCTATATCTATGCTGAAAACTAGAAATCCTCCAAGACCTGCTTTTATAAACAGACCAATGATCATTCGAAGGGAGCAGATCCATTATCTGTGGGTAAATGCTTCATGGGCTTGAGAAGTTTGTTCTTGAGCAAGTTAAGCAGTTCTACAATAATCCTCTGATACCAGCCATTTATTTATGAAACCTTTTCTCCCTGAAGGCTGGAAAATTCCTGTGGCACTCCAAAGAACTACTGTTCTAACCCTTCCCCCACGCATCCTTAAACCTGGCTTGTCTCCCTGAGGGCACCTTAGCCCAGCACCCAGTTTCCTGGTGCCTACTTCAGCTGGATAACCATGTTTTTGCTATGACCCCTGAACTAAACACATCCAGATTAACAGAATTTTTTTTTAAGATTTTATTTATTTATTTGACAGACAGAGATCACAAGTAGGCAGAGAGAGAGAGGGGAAGCAGGCTTCCCGTTGAGCAGAGAGCCCAATGTGGGGCTTGATCCAAGGACCCTGAGATCATGACCTGAGCTGAAGACAGAGGCTGAATCCACTGAGCCACCCAGGTGCCCCCAGAACTTTTTAAAATAAATACACATCTTAAAAAAAAACTCTAAGATGAAAGATAGACTTCCCCATCTGAATACCTTTATTTCTTCATCAGTAAAGGCACACTGTTAGAATAAAATATGTCTTCCATTCTCTCTTCTATCATTATAAAAAGGTTTTCTAAGGGGTGCCTGGGTGGTTCAGTGGGTCAAGCATCTGACTCTTGATTTCAGTTCAGGTCGTGATCTCAGAGTCCTGAGATGAAGCCCCATGTCGGTCTCTGAGCCCACCAGATCCTTGAGATTTTCTCTCCCTCTGCCCCTCTTCAGCCCCCCAGCCCACTGCCGCTGTGCGTGCATTCTCTAAATAAATAAATTAATAAATTAATAAAATCAATCTTTATAACAAACAAACAAAAAGTTATCTAAGTGTGAGGCTCCTTTAGCCCCGAGTGGCTAAAACCAGGTAGCTATTTTCTCCCAGGTACAGGAGCAGAAGGCTCTGAAACAAGTAAGAAGCATTAAATAGCAAAAGAGAGATCATATGACTCCTAGGCTCACAGAACTTCCAACGGCAGAGCAGGTATGCATAACATTCAAGACTTTTCCAGAATCTGGTTAAAGCTCACATAGCCAACTCTCCGCCCTGCATACCTGGCACATATTTACCTTATGACTGACAAATGCCCTTCTCCTAACACATCAGGAGCTTCCAAGTCCTATCACAACTGCCCTCTCCACCAGCCTTTCGGTTCCTCCAAAATACCTTCTCCCTGAGCAGGGACCCTGTTGTAAGCCCCTGCCTGCCTCTGTCTCCCAATTCATCCCTCATCTGCCCCCCCTGATGAAAAGTCAGGGAAAACCACACTTATTTTAGACTAACTCAAATATATTGCTCAACAAATGCTAAGTGATACCACAACAGTAGTTATACATTTCAAATAAACTTTAGTGTTTCTGTCACGTGAGTGGAGAAGATTCATTTTAATCTGAGCACATAACCAGGTCCTGTTATCACCCTTTATCTGATAAAAGGGGAATACATATGGATCATAATTCTGAAAAAGTGTTCTAAATCTATGAAATTCCATGAAAAAAGAAACCTTTAATTCATAAGCTATTACTTCATCACCAACTTAATGAGACATTGCATATAAAGTAAATCTTAAACATCATTTTTCTAAGAAGTTTCTCTGAAAGCTACTTTCCTCATTGGCTGAAATGACACTTCTCTGTCCTTTTACCTGCGTTCACTTGCCCTCTTGTTTTAACTCTGTACTTTTAGAGAACCGTTTCCGAGTCATCTAGACAGCCACAGGATTTTAAAGGAACATCTACTGTTTTACATTTGCCAAGGGAAGTCAACCGACTGACAAAGCAGGAGCAAATGACGGAGAAAACCCACCACACAACTGCTGAATTCGCCTCCAAGGTACCGTTTGCTGAGTGGGCGACCACACTCCTGGATAGGACGGACCTTTCAGTTGCATGTGTTGCCACAGAGATACCTGGATTTAAATGCTGTGCAGACTAATGACATTTGCCAAATTAATGGATAGACATGTACATGGCTTATATTTAACTGACGCTATTTCAAACAAATATTAAGAAACAACATATAACGAAGCTTAAAATGTTTACCACAACAGAGTACACCTAAATTATGCATGGGTCAGAAATATAAAAGCTTGGGGCACCTGAGTGGCTCAGTGGGTTAAGCCTCTGCCTTCAGCTTAGGTCATGATCTCAGGGCCCTGGGATCAAGCCCCGCATTGGGTTCTCTGCTCAGAGGGAAGCCTGCTTCTCCCTCTCTCTCTGCCTGCCTCTCTGCCTACTTGTGATCTCTGTCAAATAAATAAATAAAATCTTTAAAAATATATACATAAAAGCTTGAACTGTTCACACTTTGAACCGCGAAGTAAGCAAAAAGTCCAACAAGCACTCAAAAATCCTGTCACAAAGACCCAATGCTAAGGGCCAGAATATCACAGAGTTGTCCAGGGTCCCCGTCTCGGACACACTAACTTTAAAGACATCTGCTTATGTGCTTTTCTGGGGCATAATTAGAGTCAGTCAAACCAACATGACTTGAGGAAACAAAAGAGGTCACGGAATTCTGTGCTGGGCTTCTGTGCATATGAAAGCAAGTGGTGAAAACCGAGCTTCTGGACCCAGAAACACTTGCATCACCTTCAGTTTCCTCTGCCTGAGACCTTTTGTGAGTTTAACAACTAACTTTGAAAACAATAGCTTTTAAAGAATTCACAATAAAGAAATGTCACAATAATCTGTATGTGTTGAAGGGATGTGTTTCGATCATAGGGAAAGTGCATAAACGTAGAATAATAGCTCATTTCCTGATGTCAAGTAATACAAATATTACTTGCACGTGCAATTAAATGTATCCATAATTCTTTTTCAGCAAGGTCTACTGGACTCAGCCACCTTCCATCCAGTCCCCAAAGTCTTAGTTCAGACCCCAGCTATGGCTTCGAAGACCCCTGTGTCACTACTAACAGGGCTTCTCAGGGTCTTCAGCCCTAAATGCCAGAAAAACCCATGGGCTCTTCATAGCCCCAGGGACATCAGACTCTCTCCTACAAAGATCTTCACAATCGGACTACTACATGTGCTTCTCGCTGTGCACTGACACTACAGTGTCACATCTAAGTTGCCTAAACTTGCCATGTTCCTTTACTCCTCTGTGTCATTGCACACTCCGTGTGGTTCTAAAGCCCCTTGCCCCCCTGTCTCCATGAGAAACCTCGGACACATTTTCAGTAACTTTTCTAAGTAGCTCAGATAAAGACCTTCCTTGGAAACCTGCTGGAAGTCTCCAACTGCTCCTTAATCTGTGTTCCCACACTTATTTCTTTATAACTTTCATGCTGTATTTCGCTTGTTATTTTTTTTGTATTCTCCCCTTTCCCCTTGTATCTCCAGGGTCGACCACAGAGCGGGTACACGATATCTGCTTAAGGAGGGAAAGAGGAAAGAAACAGGGATTAGGAGGGAAGAAGGGGAGAAGGGAAAGGAGAAAGGCTGGACTCTTTGACAAAAGAAGAGGGAACTGTGGCAGAATTGTTAGAGGTTCTTTTATGATAAGGACATTAAAAGATTATATTTTCAAAGGTTAATTGACTACTGAATGCCTTGGAATTATAAATGAAGCATACTTAAGTCTTACAGAAATAATGCTGATAATTAATTAAATGTATTGTAACAGTAGCTTGGTGGAGTGAAACAGCACAGGCCCCTAGCAAGGGCTGGATTTGAATGCTAATGATAGCAACTAGGGGCTGTATATCTTTGGGCAGCTTTCCTTCCCCCATCTCTAAAATAAGTCTAACCATATAAAATCGCAGAGAACAGAGTAAAACACCGAGCAGATGCTGAAGATGTGGTCAATCATATGATGGACCTCGACTGAGAAACATATTTGCTAGGCTATCGCCCAAAATCATAAAAAGAAAATAAAAAAGCTATTTAACTTAATAGTTTAATTTTAACTCAATTGCTTATGACTAGCTATATAATTATAAAATTTATAACTACTTGAAAGAAGCCCTTAAATAGAGAGTCTGTAGAAAAGTATTATTTCAAGATCATCTGGTTTTACATGACGACTTCAACCAACAGAAGAACCAAGGATGGTTCATATCCTCATGGCCATTAAAAATTTACTTGATTTTCGGGGCACCTGGGTGGCTCAGTGGGTTAAGCCGCTGCCTTCAGCTCAGGTCATGATCTCAGGGTCTTGGGATCGAGTCCCGCATCGGGCTCTCTGCTCAGCGGGGAGCCTGCTTCCTCCTCTCTCTCTGCCTACCTCTCTGTCTACTTGTGACCTCTCTCTCTCTCTGTCAAATAAATAAATAAAATCTTTAAAAAAAAAATTTACTTGATTTTCATTAAGGGAATCATTTCAATCTGGTTCAATCACAGTATATTTTAAGAAAGCTTTATAAGTGCTTCCATATAATCACTAGCCATATGCAAATGTTCTGGGATAATAAAACTGGATTAAAAAAAAAAAAAAAAAAACCTTCCCTTGAAAACACAAGGTCCTTGGTCTTAAACGTATGAAGTGCTTCCAAGGTAGGTTCTGACCAGTGCTTGACTAAACTGGTTTGCGGGAGGTAGAATGTAGATTAGCATCACACTCTGACAAGTGACGATCTCCTGATGGCTACATTCAGCTGTTGTCGATATTGTAAACATGTCTGCTCAATCTGTTTACATTCCCCTGAGCTGGCTCCACTTTCCTAATGCCTATGTTAATAGGAAGGTAGGATTGCAGTAACAAATGAATTTCATTTAGTCTACAGCTAAAAGCCTTGGGAGTACCCAACTAAGGTTTAAAACCAATTTCCATTAGCTTCCATTTGTCTTCAAAAAAGAGAAGGAATTTCTGCTATTAAAATCACTCTGAAAATCATGGCATATTCAAGTTTATTTTCCTACTCATTTTTGCCTTGTTTTCATAATATAATTAGAATTTAATTATTCCTATAAATATAAAAGATATATTCTTATAAATACATAAAAGTTTCTGTTCTATGACAACTTCACATTTATTAAGAACAAATCCAGTTAGAGTAGGGTTGCCAGATTAAGCAAACAAAATTCCTAGATGCCTATTTAAATCTGAGTTTCAGATACACAATATATAATGTTCTGTAGATATAAATCCCAAATAATGCATGGAACATGCTTCTACTAAAATATTATTTGTTGCTTATCTGAATTCCAAATTTAATTGTACGTCCTGCATCCAATATGGGTACCTTATATGGGGACCGTAAATTAAGGCATTTTAACAACTTACAACCATAATTCAATAGAAGGGTGAAAGTTCATGACCAAAGTTCACCAGAAATGTTTTCCTGTGGGTGGCCTCTTGCCTGCCCAGTTGTTGGTATTTGGGGGGAGTGTTGTGAGGGGAGGGCAGGTTGGTTATAAAGACTTGTTTCAAGAGTCTCCCACATTTTCTTGATCAGTCCAATGAATAAAGATGTTCTGACTTTTGCCTGAGCAGCTCCACAGCCTGACTGGTTTTTGGTAATCATTCAGAAGATATGGCAATCTCAGGAATACTGGTTGTCTTTTTGTTTTGTTTTGTTTTGAGGTACTGGTTGTGTTAAAAAAACAAAAACAACAAAAAACAAACTTCTTCCCGCTAGTCTTATTTACAAGTGAAACAAGACTTCTAATACAGGAAAATGAACAAGTTGGATTGAAGGTACTGGACTTCTTTAAATATTGATTAAGATAATAAGCTAAAGGGCACAAGAAGAAAACGTGAGAGTGTTGCATGCAAATATTTGCCAAAGACCTAACATCCTGACATATTTTGCATTAATGTCCCTCCACTCCTTTATGAAGCCTTTTCCCCTTAAGGATAAAGAACAAACAGGGTTGACGGAGGGAGTTGGCTGGGGGGTGAGCTAAAGGGATGGTGGGGATTAAGGAGGGCACTTTTTATGATGAGCCCTGGGTGTTCTATGTAAGTAATGAATCACTAAATTCTACTCCCGACACCAATATTACACCATATGTTAACTAATTAGAATTTAAATTAAAACTTGGGGGGAAAAAGAAGTCGTTCTTCTTGAAGTGGAACCCTATCTAAGAGTCAAGCTCCTCCTTTTTTTCATTTTATTTTATTTTATTTCTTTTAAAGATGATCATTTTCATATGGGGTTTTAACAATTTCAGTATAGATCCAAACAATAAACCTGCTTGACATCAACCCTGGTGTTCAAATAACATCCAAAGATAAGGTGGTGAGGATGGTAGTTTACTTCTTGCACCAAAATGAAGATCTGCTTTGATTCTACAGTAATTACAGTTTAGTGGGTCAGTCTCCTTAAAAATCTCACTCTGTTCATGCCTTCCTAGCTCCATCTTCCCTCTGAGATGCTGGCTGCTCCTACTTGCACTGTTCTAATGTCCTGTCCATTATTCGGTGTAATAAACATTTATTAAAGCTACAGGCAGGGGTGCCTGGGTGGCTCAGTGGGTTGGGCCACTGCCTTCGGCTCAGGTCATGATCTCAGGGTCCTGGGATCAAGTCCCACATCGGGCTCTCTGCTCGGCAGGGAGCCTGCTTCCTCCTCTCTCTCTCTGCCTGCCTCTCTGCCTACTTGTGATCTCTGTCTGTCAAATAAAATAAAGAAAATATTAAAAAAAAAAAAAAAAAGAAAGAAAGAAAGGTGGGAGTTTGCCATTGGGAAACAATGGAAGCCCTTAGGCTGTGCTAGGGTTTTTGACAAAGGAGGTTAGGGAAGCACTCATGATCTCTTAGACTTTGAAGGAAAAAAAAAAAGCTACAGGCAAGATAAATAGTTCATATTATCAAGTTGTCTGTAGTCTGATAGTTTGAGCTTGTTATAAAAAATATATATAATTAGGAAAATGTGCTAGGCTTCAAAGGTTGAGAAGCATCTACTAGAGACATCGGTAAAGGCCCAATGAAAATGGGTTTGGCAGTCCAAAACGTTGAGGTTTGGATCAAAGCTCCACCCATTATTGCTGAGTGACTTCGGACAAATTACTGAACGTCTCTGAACCTCATTTATAATTATCTACCTTAGATAACTGTTACCAGGTTGAAGAAATAAAAAGATCATACAAAAATGTTTTACATAATGTGAGAAACATTTGTAAGTACTTAGGAAAAGGCAGCAGCTATAAAGTAAAATAGTGAAGCTGTTAAAAATATATTGTACTGGACTGCCATTGTTTGAAGAGCATATTCTCCATTTACTAGCTAACTCAGGCAGAGCGACAATTCTGTGCCTCTTTTCCTCATCTGTATCATGAAAATAACAGTATCTATCTCACTAGGATTGTGGAGGAGACAAAATTGATTAGTTTATATAAAACTCTTCATATAAACTACTTTATCATCATCATCTTTGCCATTACTATGGTTTCAGTCCCCCATGTCACCTTTGCATCATAAGCTTCTTTCCAGCCTCACAAACTAGACTCTCATCACAGGTAACCATGACTCTTCCTACCTCAAGCAAAGACCAAATTAGTTCTTCGTCAACTTGCTTTACTAGCATTCAAGCAGCCTAACGGAACGCATAAATGGTTCTAAAATGTGTTCCTAAAAGTCTTTGAGGTTCTATGAAATATGTTAACCCACCCCGCCCCAACCCACAGTCCAGGGACCATCCAGAATCACACAAGCTGGAGACAGGGGGAAGACAGTTATTCTTAAATTGTTGTGTAAATCAGACAGCATTCTAAGATTGTGATTTTTGTTTTTTTAAGATTTTATTTATTTATTTGACACACACACAGAGAGAGAGAGAGAGAGAGAGAGAGAGAGAGAAAGCACAGCAGGGAGAGCAGCAGGCAGAGGGAGAGGGAGAAGCAGGCTCCCCAATGAGCAGAGAGCCAGATGCAGCTCTCCCAGGACCCTGAAATCATGACCTGAGCTGAAGGCAGACACTTAACCAACTGAACCACCTGGGATCCCCTAAGATTGCAGTTTTAAAAAAGGACTCTGAGAGTGGGGCACTTTGGTGGCTCAGTCAGTTGAGCATCAGACTCTTGATTTTGCTCAAATCGTTATCTCAGAGTCATGGGATCAAGCCCTGCATCAGGCTCCGTGCTGAGTGCAGAATCTGCTTGGGATTCTCTCCCTCTGCCCCTCTCTCTGCTCTCAATCTCTCCCTCTTGCTCTCTCTAAAATAAATAAGTAAATAAAATTAAGGGAAAAAAAGGATTCTGAGACTTTTTTAAAGTTCAATATACCTTCTCTGACCTTTAAACTGTAAGTTTCATAAAAGTAAGACCTTGAGTTGATGTTTAAATTATTGTCCAAATATCTTAAATGGCAAAATAAGATTCCAAACCCTTCTGGCATGCTCCTCCCTGTATACTAAAATAGAGAAAAGTAAGGTCTAGGCATGCTCCCCTCCCTGAGTGAGCACTCTCTGTCTCCCAATCATGGACCTAAAGAGTCCATGGAGCCAAGACTTAGCCTCCAAAAAGCCAACTAATACATTCACACAGGTTGCTTCTGTGAAATTCAAAGTTTTAGTTCAGCTTCACACTGAGATTCTGTTGTAATTGGCTTGGGATGGGAGCCAGTCAAGCCCTGGTGTGCAGGAGCTGACCCCCGAGAGAACCGATTTGTGCCCATCTCTCCCCAGCTCTGCATTCAGTGACACCACGTTGGTGGCTGGAAACCAACCACATATTTAGCTCATGGAAATCTTCAAAGGCTACAAATCAGGATTTTTTTTCTGCTCAGATATCCAGCATATTAGCACCCCATTAAAATGTTCGTTTACATTCCCTATAAGAATTTAATGCACGGCTAGCATGGAGAACTATTGAGAAGAAAGGAATATATCTAATGAATTAATTCTTCCAGAATCTGAGATATCTGTGATTATTACATGGTCGCAGCTTTTCTATCTGGTGCCACGATCATGCAATATTTTATACACTCATTGTGCTCATACACACACACACACACACACACACACACACACACATATATGAGCTGAAAATTTAAATTAACTCAAATGTTTAATGTTAAAAGAGAGTTTCCTAATTTTTGAATTAGAAGTTGAATCTTAAATTTTAGCATCATAGAATTTGAGTGCTGAAGGGAATTTAAGAAGAAATCTGCTCCAACTCTTTCAGAATCAAAACAAAACCCTCTATGATTATGGAAAACCAAGACTCCCATTTACCCACTAATCTATGTAAACGCAGTACTGGGATTTTAATATCTATCCTGAGTTCACCACCTGAATTTCCACATAGGTTTTTATGGTAGGCTTGTTTACAAAAAGAAGAGAGAGAGAGAACGAAGTGTTCTGTCATAACTTCTTTGTTCTAGTCCCGAGGGGCCTGTCCGGGTGGTAATAAGGTCCATGATACAAGGAAACAACTCATACTTTCAAATGAAAATATCCACACATAGCCTGAGTGAAATAATTAAACAGCATTCACATTTCCATACCTCATCATTTGAGTACAACAAATACGTGTGCTGAAATCATCTCTCATGGAAAGAACGCTTCCCTTCTCACAGGATGTTGAACAATTACCACAGATTAGAGAACTGCTATCACGGTTCCCTAAGCACGTAATCCTGTGCACTGATGAAAAAATAATACAGTACTGGTTGGTCTTTTCACCCATAATAAAGAGAAGATGTAAACACCATACCCATGCAAGAAGCAACAGATTTCTTTTCACTGTTCCACAGTATCCTAACATCCCCACGATGATAAGGAAGCAGCAAACAGCAATCATGACTGGGTGAACGACAGGAAAATAAGTCAAGATGACAGCCTCCTCTACCCTGAAAGAAGAACAATGATGTCACATTACACATAAAATATAACCGAAATGCACCTACGACACAGTACAAGACACAACGGAGATTCATGTTCATAATCCTTTAAATCATCCTGCCTCAAAGCTGACGACTGTGTAGCTATTTTCAAAATCACTGCGCTATCACTGATTTGCTTGCTTGTCTTGTTTTTGTTTCATTTCGTTACTTTTTTTATACAAGTGGTAGCATTTCTACCTCAACTCATGTAAAATACCTTATAAGATGGGGTCCCCAATAAGAAGTCCAGCTACTATCAGCTCTGAAGCTTTAGCCTGGGGAGTGGGGGAGAAAGAGGCCCCGCTGTATCCCAGCTGAGAAGAGTTTCTCTCTTCTCTGACCTGGCCAGCACCTCTTCTGGGCCCTCCCCCAAAACCACGGATCCTCCCCCAAATGCAAAAGACTGCTGTGTCAAAGGAAATTGGTCTCTATTAAAAGAAAGAGGAAGGGAGGTGATTTCTGCTGGAAAACCATGAAAAAATCATTAACTAGAATCATACTAGTAAGAGTACTAAAACAAAAATCAGCCATTACTGTGTGCTTAGCTCCCCTGTGCTAAGGACTTTACAAACATGTACCTCAGTCCATTCACCAGACTGAGCCATATATGTGGAGTCCGCATTCAGTTATGAGGAAATGGAGACTGGGAGAAGTTAAGTGATTTGCCCCTTGTGATATTAGTGGATTAACCTTTTGACATTTGAAAGGAAAATGGCAATGTTGAGTTTGGTTTTTCCTTAGCTGAGGGAGATGAAGGAAAGAAGGTTGGCAGTAGTTTTCTTTCAGAAAAGTAGCTATGCTGTCCTTTACGCACCAACATGATGTGGCTGCCACACTGTTCAGAGGCCAGGCAACTGGCACCACCGTACCCAGAAATGTTTTCTAGAACAAGTGTCATACCTTAAAGAGAATGCTAGAAAATGCAACTGTCTGTAACAAAGGTTATTGATCATGGGAGAGCATTATCATCTAAACAGCTGAGGGCAAAATGACTTAGAAACTAGGATCTAAGGAAACCTGATGAAAGAAAGCAACCATTGATTATGAAGCCTACCTTGTTTCTGCAGTTAATGTCAGAACATTATTGAGGTAGTCCCTCATCCAAGCAGAAACTGCCAGCACACTGATGGACATTAACTGGAAAGGAAAAAAAATACCAATTGCTGATCAAGGATTTATACAACATTCTCTGCAGGATTAATCATTCAAGCAATTAAGGATTTTTTTTTCTTACATGATTATTATGCTTTTTTCCAATTACTGTTTAGAAATTCACTATTGTTATAAATATCTGTCATTTCATTTTGTAATCCTGCCATAGTCACTAAAGAGAATGTCACCGGAGGAGGACACAGATAGCTCAACAATTGAATGTCTGATTCTAGGTTCAAGACAGGAACTGTACAAGATGAAGAGGCCACAAAATGACTAAATTATTAGATGTACAAGATGAGCCTAAAACACGTCATACAAAATAGCAAGGAAGCCATCAAATCCATACTATTGTTGTTGCCAAGAAAGTCACAAGAGAACTTGAAAGAGTTACCACTGGATAAAGGTCAAACAGTTTGGGCATCAAAATAACAGTAATAATAATAATAAATGCAATGATTTGAAATATCAATTACGCTAAAATCTGTGAATGGATAATAATACTTAAAACTCACTTGTCACCTTTGTAGGATGGTGGACATTCAACTCAATATTCAGAAAACTGGTATGAATCCAATTTTTAATCCTACATTTCCTATACAAACTAAAGAAAGAATCAAAGACTTCATGAAAGTTTTTATAGAATTTCTGCTAATACATGCAGAAAGCATTAAAAGAATATTACTATTTACAACCCTTATTGAAATAATGGATCTCTAGGCAAAGATCCTCAAAGACTACCTAAGTTATTATGTAAGTAGTTCTCCGTCCTGCCTGTGCATTAAAGTCACCTAGGACTTCTTAAAAAAATAAAACAAAACAAACAAACAAACAAACAAGAACCACTCTGAATGAGCCCAGAACCACCCTGGATGAATTCTTGAAAGTAGGGCAAAGGCATGAGAAATGTGTAAGGCTCCACAGATGTTCTAATGTGTACTCAGGGCTGAGAACTGCATAATGTAAAATATGCATAAAACTGCATAACTTCTAGAACAGGGAGATCACACTGAAGTAATATACCGGCCCCCACTGATTAGTTTTAGTATTAC
Organism: Mustela nigripes; assembly: GCF_022355385.1. Classification (NCBI taxonomy): domain Eukaryota; kingdom Metazoa; phylum Chordata; class Mammalia; order Carnivora; family Mustelidae; genus Mustela; species Mustela nigripes. Next base: position 29,431,341 of record NC_081560.1, on the reverse strand, counting down.
AAGAAGAGATAATGTGCCTCCCCCCACAAAAGTGAGGCAATCAGAAGTATTTGAAGTATTTTTACCAAAAAGTCAAACCTGCATCTACCCAAGCCTCCAGCTCTAACTATCAGTTTATGGGAAATACAGGGAAAAGATTGAAACTTGTTAAAGGCCACTGCGGGGGTGCAATGAGCAAAATCAAGAATATGAAAAATAATCACAGGACAAATGATCTGGTTTCTTTAATTTAAAAAACTGGCCATGTGGAAAAAAAAGAGGGAAGGAGAAACTATTATAAATTAAAAGAAATTTAAGAGATTACCCAAATGCAGTATGTTGACCTTGTTTAGCTTCCAATTCAAACAAAACAGCCGCAGAGAGACCTTTATACGACAGAGGATGTTTTCACATGACTGGGTACTTGAAAATGTTAAGAAGTTGTTGTTTTAGATAAGACAATGATATGAAGATTTTTTTTTAAAGGATCCTTATGTATATGCTTTAAATTTTCCATACTTAAAAAAAAAAAACACGTTTTTGTTTGTTTGTTTTTTTTTAAAAAGCAACAATGTAGAGCACATTCAAAATGAGTCTGGGAAGCTTTTCAAAAAGTTGAAGGTTAACCCCTAAATTCTGAAGATCTTTCCTATTTAGATGGAAATTTTTCTAACGTGTGCCTTATCCTTATCTTAAGAATTTAATTTGACTTGAATTTGATTTTTCATTTCTGGCATCTCAGTGAACATCAATTACCATTATGCATTATAGATTTCGCTTTTAAATACAGAAATAATGAATACACAAGACAGGAATGGGTCTATAGTGACTCAAACCATGCTCGTGAAAACGCTTTCTGGATAAAGGCCCCAAGGCAAACAGAACAGGCAGATCTCTGTGACCTCTTGTACAGTGAAATATGGCTACCTGCTTGGAAAATCAGCTAGTGAATCCGCTCATTCTTCATCCAGTGGCAAATATTTACTCAGTACATACTGTCTGCCTTGAAATTGTCTGTACTAGATTTGGAGACCCAACAATGAATAAGAGATGCTAGATCTCAGCCTTTGTGAAGCTCCTTGTGGGACACAAGGAATAAACAGATAAGGCAGATAATTATGGACTATAAGTAGTACGATGCAGCACAGGAAAATGAAGTGATCTGTTCAAGGTCTTATAGACTCTAAATGGCAGAGCAGAGATTCAAATCCAAGCCTTTGCTTTAGGCTTAGTCACTAAGTCCCTTCCACATTTAGAAATGAGCATATTAATTTCCACAGGGAGGAGACTAGCCTGCACTAGCCAGTTCTTTTTTGAAAAGGGGAGGGATAGAATGGGGGTAGTCTGTAGTGGCCAGGCTAAGACTGAATGTCTTAAGTATATTCTTTGGTGAACAGAGTCTCAGGGGTCAATGGCCTAAAACAGAGTAAGGATCCTGGGACCACAGTTCAGAGAAGAATAAGGCCAGTTATTACTATCCTCACTCCTGATGGGATAAAAACAGATGATAAACTTAATAAAAGTTACACAGTGGGTCAACCGCAGTTTATCAAGCATGCTTCTAGCTTCTGTGAATTTGATGCTTTACCATCTGTTCTGTATGTTCGGGCTGGACACACCTTGGTCTGAACAAATTGATAACGTACCTGAGCCACCCTGCCTTGGCTGCCCGCCCTCTGCCACCCTCGGGAGGAGTCTTTCTCCCAGGTTCTCACTTCCCATTTTCCAATACAAACCAACCAATCCAGACCCCACACCCAACCGCCTCTGTTATTGTGGGCTCTCCCTCTGGACCACTCTACAACTGCTGTAATTACCCCAAGGTCTAGGTGCCAGACAATCGAGGAAAGCCCCTGTACACCAGCGGCTGCTCAAAGTATTTAAACTGGACAATCCCAAACCTACTTGCTTTGTCTGGCCTGTTCCTTGTTTTTGTTTGTTTGTTTATTAACATATAATGTTGGCCTGTTCCTTGTTGATGTAACCACAGTAAAAGTACAAGGCCAGTCCCTCTCTTTTGGTCTTGAGATGGACCCCAACGCTTCCCCTCTCAGCCCTTGTGATGAGACACGTACTGTCTTGCACACATGATCTGTGAGTATAATAAACTATCTTTTCAATGGCAGTCATCTGATCTGTTGGCTTCTCTATACCTGATAATAATAGAACCTATTAAAATGCACAGGGCTAGCAGGGTACCTGGACCACACGACTAAATCTGAACCTACGTGCTCTCCCTCTACTTGGCTGTATGTGGACCTTTAAATACCTTGTAAGTTTCATGGGGGAACAGGAAAGTCTATTAATGTGCTATTTTATGTAATTACCTCAAATTCTTTTTTCTTTTTTTCTTTTTTTAATACTTTTTTAAAAAGATTGTATTTATTTATTTGACAGAGAGATACAGCAAAAGAGGGAACAGAAGCAGGCAGAGTGGGAGAGGGAGAAGCAGGCTCCCCACTGAGCAGGGAGCCCATTATAGACCTCGATCTCAGGACCTTGGGATCATGACCTGAGCCAAAGGCAGACCCAACCAACTGAGCGACCCAGGTGTCCCTAATTACTTCAAATTCTTGCCAATTACAAATAATTCCTTTCTTTATCATTCTTTAATGTAATAACTCATCTTGGTTTCTCCATCCTCTAATTTCTTATAGGCTGTTTAGCTAATTTTCAATACCATAGTTCTGAGACAGGTATCCATAAATTAACAGATTCTTTATTTTGGCATAGTCTGTTATCAGTGGTCATTTATACACTGTTTTTCCATTTATAACAAAAAATGTATAATTCTTCCACGTGGTATATTCCAAAACATTTCCGGCAGCATAGAATGGTTAAGTGCATGGGTTTTGAAGTAGTTCTTCTATTCAAAAAATATATCTCGATCAACTGCTCTTGGCCAGGTCCATTGTGATGTGCTGGAGATACGTGGTACGGCAGTAACCAGCACCATCTCTAGGCTATGGTGAAATTTACTAAAAGGACACACATTAGCCAAGACATCAAAGATGTAAATGTGTAACCGCAAACTGTAGTAAGTCCTGGGAAGGAATAATACAAGTTGCTCTAAGCCTCCTTTGTGTGATGCCTGACCTATTCCATGGAGCCAAAGGGACATCTCTCAGAGACGAAGATCTGAGTGTTAATTATCAAGTTCATTAGGGAAAGAGTGATTGAAAAAGTACATTCAGTCAGAAAGAAAAGCAAAGATCCCAGGATGGAAGACAGCATGACTTGTTCCTTGCTCAAGGAAGGGAAACTGGCATGTGGTAAGAATGAAAAGCCAAGCAGGGACCAGATAATACAGTCTTGGAGGCCATTTAAGGCATATGGGCTTGGCCATAATGATTGTAAGAAATCACCAAATCCAAAAGCCTTGGTTGGAATTCCACGCCTGCCCCGTTTTAGCTCTATGACTTTGGGTATCATTGAATCTCTCCTAAGCCTGTTTTTTCACATACAAACTGCTATGATAATAAGCCCAACTTCACAGAGGATTTATATGATGAAAGGAATAGGATTCTTCTGTATATTACCTACTACTACCTCAAGTCACTTTTGACCTCAGGGGTTTCTCTTAATCTTTCTCAGTCAGCTTATGAGACGACTCCTAAATCAGTTCAGAAATGGAATCTTCAGCTATCTAAAGGTCTAGCAAACGGATCAGGGATAAAGCTCTGTGATACAGCTACCTATTGGACTTGTATGGCCCTTCTCAGTTTTGACATCTCTGAAACTGAACTCATTCCCATTCCTCTCAAAACCTCTGGGTCCCTCCCATTGTGTTTCCTATCTCAGTAAATGGTGTAATCAACACTTCAATCACAGAAACTGGCAACTTGGCAGACAGCCTGAACCTCTCCCTCTTCCTCAGTCCTACATCTAATTACTTTCAAGTCCTACAGATTGTTCCCCCACCACGGCTGGTGAATTCCTCCCCGCTTCCTGCCACTTCTGGCTAGTTCAGGCCCTCAGTCTCTTGCCAGGTAGTTACAACCACTTTCTGATGAACTCTCTGGCTCACAGATTCCACATCAAATTTGCCCTTCGGTAGCTGCAGGAAACACAGATGGAGTTCTGCTTATCCAGCTTTCCTCGCTGCCCCTCGGGCACCTTCTTGGCTCTCACTTCCACTACCCCCAACTCTCTCCTAGAGACTCAAATTTAAATGCTTCAGCAGGGCACAGAGGCCCTTTTCAATCACCTTGAAACTGTCTCTTCAATCTGTTCGCTGCCAGCTGCTTCCCACATGCATTTTGTACTCAGATGACAAAAAGCTGTTTGCACTTCTCCAACATGCACCACGCAGATCTCCCCAAGCCCCTGTGTCTTTCCCTGTGTGGTTCCCTCTGTCTGGGATGCACCCTGCCCCAGCCTTTCCATCCTCAGGAGCAGAGTAGAGCAACCCTACCCATCAAGACCAGCTCAAATAGCCAGCATGTAAAGATCTTCTCCCTACTCCCTCCTTACCCACAGCCAGTGCTCTTGGACAGACTGCACAGAGCAATTATCGACTGCTTTCTGTTTTCACCCATCCATCTCACTCCACAGACTACTGCTTAAAGCCCCATCACCAAGCAGAGTACCAGGCCCAGCAGTGAGGTCCAAGAGATAGTCGATGAATGAATGAGAAAATAATTATAATAAAGAGAAATCATTTCAACTTGCTAGAGGAGAACATTAGCAAAATTAGGAGATGCTTTAAGAAGAGCTAAGCTTTGTACCACTGGAAGTTTTCCAGGAGAGAGATGCTTGCTGAATTACAAGACTGAAGATTTATATATCAGGTCAGAAGCTGGTTTAAGTGTTCTCAAGTGTCCTTTAAACTACAAACTTCTACTTGACTCTACTGTTCTTTTGCACAGTAGTTACCCAAGCACAGCAGCCGTGCCTAGAACATTAGTCAAAATAAATAATACCAATCCAAAGCCTTATCTTATGGCAAACAAGCAACTCTGAGACTAAACTGTTTTTTATTATGACATTACGTCCAGCTACATTAAATGTCTGAGAACAGTTTCATTCTCAAGGAGTGATGTTACTCATCGGGGTTGAGAATATCAGAGCCATAACATACAGAAGGCAGGCTATCCCAAGAAACTATGCTAAAATGAAATGAGGTCACTTCAATACTAACCTTGATGCTATTGAATCTAGAAGCACAAATTATGCAAGCCATTCAGTACTCCTTATTAATAATGGTATTTTCTACTAATTTCCAAATTAAAATAATTCTTCAATTCATCATGATTAAATGATTAGGAACACCTTGGTTATCATATGTAACTAGGCATATAACTCCTTATTACATTTTCTCCAGCATTGTAAAATATTGTTTGTAGTTCAAGGAAATGTTTAGAAAATAACACAAATGTTTAGAAAATAACACAAATATTGCTTTAGAGAAATATATTTAATATACTACTTAGCAGGACATTTGCTACATTCTGTCTTGTAAAACATTTAGAAAATGTTAGCTCTCAACAAATATTTATACATATGAAATTTGCTGAAACATATTCTGGTTTTGCTCAAATCTAATTATGTAAAAATAAGGATTGCATCAAGTTGTTTTCTAAATCAGAATTTCATGTGTGTGCACATTCCCTAAATATATTGTGAAGTGTACATCTATAGTTTCCACCAAATAGCAATGGCATAGTCGCAAAAGAGAATTTTAAGTCCTTCAACTGTCTGCCATCCATAACATAGAGTCTCATATAAGGTAACAGTGACACCACTAATTTCTATTCTAGGCTGACAGATGTTTAAAACCACCTACCTGAATTTTCCTTTCTATGTCAAATCTGGTCGCAAAGAGCAGAATGCAGAAGAGAGATGGGGAACTTAGTTACAGTTCGATCTCTACAGAGAACCTGGACAAGTAATTCAAACTTCTGGAACCTTTGCTCATTCTGAAAATGGAGAACTGAACTAGCCACTTTTAAAATTCCTTGCTGTCATAAAAAAGGCGGGGGGGGGGGGTTCAAGTTGTGATTTATTGAAATATAAAGGTAAATCAATTCTCAATTATTTGGAGACTGGCAGCCCAATGTCAGTACCCCTCGGGTCTGCAGTAGGGACGTGCCCCAAAGAATCCCCCATGCCCTTCTCCAAAGTGTGGTCCTTATGGACCATGTGATGGCTTATCTTGGCTCAGCAGGGGCCACACTATATAAAAAGCATGTAACTTCATATAAAGTTTATTTTGAAAAAGCAATAACCTTTTGGGTGCCTGGGTGGCAGTTGGTTGAGCATCTTATTCTTGGTTTCACTCAGGTCATGATCTCAGGGTCGTGGGATTGAGCCCTGCGTCAGGCTCTGTGCTCAGCGCAGAATCTGCTTGACATTCTCTCTCCTTCTCCCCCTGCCCCCCC
>NC_081560.1:29377265-29424882 GCF_022355385.1 Mustela nigripes | reverse complement strand
TATCGGGCTCTCTGCTCAGCAGGGAGCCTGCTTCCTCCTCTCTCTCTGCCTGCTGCTCTGCCTACTTGTGATCTCTTGTCTGTCAAATAAATAAATAAAATCTAAAAAAAAAAAAATTAAAAAAACAAAACAAAAAACTGACATTTGTTGGAAGGCTCTCACCTATCCCTTAGAATTAAAGAAAACGTCAATGACTTTCAGAGTATAAAGTTAGGGGCATTAATTTTAAAAAGTCGTGTTTTTATATAACTAAATAAATGCCATGTGGACACAAATGTCCTCTTGCCAAGAATCTCTTTAGGGTCTGCCATGAGCCAAACAACTAAGGTTCACTACCTATGGCCAAGGAAAAAGAAACATAACACTGAACTTCTGCTGTGGCATTTACCCTGCATATAGCCCCAAGTGTGAACTAGAGTCCCTGTCCATTTTTCAGGTTTTCGTTAGAGAAGTTTATCTCTATTATTATGATCTTTAGTAATGGTAGGCGAAAAGCAATGGCTCTTATAGGACTTAAAAACTAAAGATGGGATGTTATATTTTTAGAAAATAATAAACAAACATATTTGATAAATGTTAAGTATTCATCAATGGCAGGAACTTCCAAAAACAACTGTATTTATCCATATTTGTAATAGCAGAAAATTGCCATCTGTGAATGGCAAGGCTTCATATTATAAAGCCACAGAAGCTGTCTTTAAATGGAGGAAAGCTTTTATTTACTTAAATAATATGCCATTTAAACAGTAAAAGTGGGATAAGTTCGAAGTAAAAATAACTCATTTCCTTGCTTCTTTGTGGCCAGAATGTGAATCATGGTGTCAAAAGAGTTCTCGGGGCGGTTTACTCACGTGCAGGGCGTCCCCAGTGACTTCTCTCATGACAAAACCACAACACTCGTGAGAAACCCAGAGGGTCCAATATCTGTGTGCCAACTCCAGTTCAGCTGTACTGGGATCAAGGTTCTTCAAAACATGGAAAAGCCACTCAACAGAGGGCAAATCGAGATGACCGGATCCATAGTAATGGGGAAAAAGCAGTGCATTGGTGACCTACTTGCTTCCTCTTAGGTCCATGCCTCATATAAAAACATACTCAAAAGAAAAACCACTCTGTTTAAGTTTTAGCTCTCAGAACAGCAAACTAAAACTGTATAGGTCTTCAGTTAAGATTTGGTTTTCTTTTCCCTAACATCCTTTGGGTAGAGAAAGGGAAATGGTAGCAATATAATAGAACATAGATAGGGAGAAAAGAATTTCAAAATGCCAAGTGAGGAGTAAAAGGCTACAGCTTTTGATCCCAGAGGTTATAAGGGCAGGATTCACAGTTCTGCAAAATTTGAGGCAAGAACAATCCCTCTGCATACTCCGAATGTGAGGTCTATTTAAGAAGTGGGGCTTATAGGCTACGCTGGTTTATTCTGCTTCTGATTCCAGTGACAGCTCAAAGCAAGGATGGGTTCCTTGTTCTGCAACACGTGGCACTCAGACCAACAGCATCACAGAGGAGCTAGAAAAGCAGACTGCCAAGCCCAGCCCCGGAGGTCCTGAATCAGAATCTGCCTTCTGACAAGATGCCCAGGTGACTGATTTGAGAAGCACTGCTCCAGCGGACTTGGATTGAGGAGGTGGACAGCTAATCCCTTCCTAGGGAGTGTGTCTGCCTCTCCACCACAAGTAAACTCCCCACCATGTCCAGCAGTACAACTTCTATCAAACCTTGGAGGAAAAAAATTTGAATCTTGAGTCTCTGTTCTGGCACTTACTAGCAAGTTACTGAACTTCTCTGAGCAACCTCTGTTTACCCCCTGCAAAACAAACAATTTTCCGGGGCTGTTACGAGAATTAGATGCTTGTGTAGTGTAGGAAAGCCCAGGAATGCACCTGGCACAAGGTTGAAAACAACATCTGACTCAGTAAGGAAATATACCATCTGCAAATATTGTTCTAACACCGAAAGAATAATGCTAATTCTCCCAAAGTTAGATGTGCATTTCATACAATTCCAACAAAAACCCCAACAGATATTTTTAATCATATAAAATAAGCTTAAAATCCATAGGCAAAAAGGAATCTTAATGGAAACAAGAAAGGGGGGTGCTTTGAAAGAACAGAGAAAATGAAAGAATATTTATATTCTTAGAGAAAAATTCTATTAAAAACAGTATATGAAACTTTGTTTAACTATTGTATAACAACATAAATGAAATCAATGGGCAAACAATAAGGCATACTATATGGTAAATATGAAATATTTAATGAATATGAATCATGAAATGAAATAATATACATGAAATATATATAGGTCTAAAGAAAATTATGTTGATGCTCAACTGTGGGGGGGCACAGGGAACAAAGTAACAGTGAAATAATACTTTAAACTTTTCCAACTGACAACAATTATAAGGTGCTTGTACACCAACAAGATGACAACAAATATTTGTGCGCATATAATGGGGTGTTATTTGTGTTCTTCCTAAGGAACAGATTCCCAGGACAGGAGTTCTGGGTCCGAGAAATGTAGCAGTGGTAGCGGTATTAATCACAAGAATAACAATTACTGCTATTACTAACACAGGCATTCCTTTGACCAAGCAATCCACTTCCTGATAATCTACTTGAGCGTCATTACTGCAGTCAGAGTGGTAACGACCGCAAATACTACTATCTACTGTCACTACTACCACACGGAGAGCATCGTTAAATGCAACTGTTCAAGCACTATGCATATTTTAACTCTAATCCTCCCAACAACTCTAAAAAACCTTCATCCCTATTTCATAGACTAGGCTGAAGCATTAAATGTGCCTGGTCAGTGTAAGAACTATATAAAGATTAGCTACTTTGTTATTGTTGATATCTGGTATGCTCCAATGTAGTCATCCCACTCATGTGACTAAATGAGAAAAACAATTTAATGAAAAAATATATATATATGTATAGGGAAAGTACATATAAATGTACATGAATGCATATATGTGGATAGGTATGACTAAATACATCTTTGTATGAAATAAAGGAAAATTCAGAGGGATCCATACGATGCGGTTAACATGGATTATTTTGCTGGAGGAAAAGTTGGCAGAAGAAAGCTGGACAAAGGGTGACGGGATCTTAATAAATAAATATATCAGAACATGCACATAGAAAGTGAGAAAGTTGAAGTACAGGATAAAAACAAAGACATAACATTTTACATTCTTCAAAGATAAAACAAGCCCTGGAGGAATTGAAGGAATAAACTTTTTTAAATAAATTCATTACTCAGAAGAGCAATACATTTGTTAAATAATTGGGGTTTCCCCTGCCCCACATAATATGGATTATTAAGAAAATCCAAATCATCATTCTTTGGACAGCAACAACAAAAATCCTAGTAATTCCAAGATTGAGAATTTGGTAATTATCCATGTAAAGGCACTAACTAGGAGCAAGAAGACTTAGTGGCGCTCCTGATACTGTCACCATTGGGCCATTTAACCTCTAACCAGCCACTAACCTACATTTAGTTTTCTCATTCTCAAAGTAAAGAAGTTCAACAAAGTCATCTTTAAATCTCCTTTTAGTTATAAAAATGTGATGATTCTAGAATCAAAAAGCATAAAGCAGAAAAGTGAAAAGCTAGTAAATACAAGTGATATTATACATTAAAAAAAAAAAAAAAGAAAGTTCAAAATCTTAACCTTATGGCTAGGCAGGTAATTGAATGACCCATTGAAAAAGGTACATATTTAGAATTAAAAATGCAATAAGATTGATTAGTGATTTTACATTTCCAAGTGGTAAATTTAACTATTTGATGCTTATTCATTTTCATGTAGAGGAAAAAAATTATGCTAGTTTAGGTTATCTTTCAGATTACTCACTAAAGTAAACCTTAATTTGTCACTTTAAAATTGAGGCACCTATAGGAATTAATTCAAACCAAAATATCATCCTCTAGAGACGACAGGTACCTCTTATGCAAAGAGGTTGGCAAATGCTAGCCAGTCAGTCACATAAATAAATCACACATTAATATTTCTAATAGAAAAGTATGAATTATTAATAGAACACAAAATTGGCAAAGAATGATCCGCTTAAGTATGACAGCTTCTCAAAGCATCAGTTTTAATTTTTATATTTTCCTCATAAGTTTCACAAATAATAAGGTGATTATTAATAACATATAATGAAAATTTATGCTTGGGCGCAAAGCATAGAAAGTCACTAGCTCATACAGCATAAAGATTTCCATGAGCTTGTTAAATTTTACGTATTTTATTTCCTTAAATGGTTATGGGATTTTCCAAAAGCATACATACACAAAATTCCTTAAAACTTTGCCAACTTAGAAAGAGTTGCATGAAAACCACCTTTCAGGCTGTATGGAATCTCCTAGAGAAATTTACCCGGTCCTTTGATAGGATATCTGTGTATGAATTCCTACGAAAACAGAGTAGGACTCCTTGCCCCAACCAAATTTTATAGGCTAGTATGAGGTAAGGAAACAATTTATAGCCTGGACAGTTATCTGAAATTCCTGAAAACAAACAGTTCCCTAAGTAGTATGGCATAATTTTCTTATCTACAAGCACAAGCACGTGCATTTATTTATATCCCTAGATTAACTTCAAGTCTAATTTTACTGCCACTAGTATCCAGGCGTCCATTTATTTTTTTTCTAATCACGAATGGCACTTGAGCTAGATCAAAGGCATTTTAAGGTCAAAATTGACTTCTCTGAAAAGTAGAGGGTGCGATCCTATGTAATTAATTAATGCTTAGCCATGCCCTCTGGCGCATTAAGTGGTGGCTGGAGGAAACCGAGTCCAGCCGTCCCCACCTGTTAGTGCAGAGGAACTGCTCGACTTACCCAAAAAAGCAGATTGAGGGCGTAGAGAAGGCAGCGCAGGCACTTCACGGAATCTTCTCTGGCCATTGTGAGCCCCGAAAGGGAGAAGCCCCATCCTTTCACCACATCCTACTCCCACCGGCCAAGTCGCAGCGATCTGCAGGGGCAGGGAGAACAGGGGACTTAGCTCCGCGCTCCGCACGCCCAGCCCATCCCTCCTCTGCCCGCCCTCAGCCGGGTCCCGAGTCTGGTCCGAAGCCTAGGTCATTCGAGACATCGCTTCGTCGAAGATCATTTGTTAAAGTTGTAATTGTAACCTAAACTCGCCTCCAGTTCCAGACTGGCTTCGGATAACACCTGCTGAGAAGAGAAAAGATTGACTCCGGGATGAATGAAGGCACACAGTAAACTCCCGTTCTCAGGGGACGCGCGGCGGTGTCCTCTGCATTCTGATGAGACGCGCTTTAAAACCTCCCTCAGTCCACGCCCCTCCTCGGGGACAGCTCAGCTCAGAACTGTCCCCAAGGTTGGAAACCACACTATCCCCGGGAGACGTCACAGGCGCCGCCGGCGAGTCCGCGGGTGCAAGTGTCCCTCTCGTTAGGACAGCTCCTGGGTCCCCCAACTCCGCATCCCCCTCCCCATCCGCAGTTCGGGTGTAAACACAGGGCACTGGGGGGGGGGGGGGGGGGTGCTGCGGCGCTGAGCTGGGATTCCGCCCCGCGACTAGGGTTTCTTTGGGAGAACGTGAGAAATGGTGCTTCGGCCGGGAATGATGGATTAGCCCGGGGCGGGGGCGGGGAGGGGCGCCGGGGAATTAGGGCCGGTGCAGCTGTGCAGACGCCGGGTTAGTCACTCACGTCCCCCTCCCCCGGACCCGGCCGCTGCCGCGACCCCGCGCTCCCGGCCGCCAAAGCAGCACAAAGCCGAGCGCGGTCCCCCGCCCCCCCCCACCCCGCTCCGCCCCGCCACCGCGTCCGCGTCCGCGCGCCCCCGGCAGGGCGCGGGGGGAAGCGCCGGCGGCGGGGAGCCCCACCGCCAGCTCTAAGTAGTTTAGCACACAGCGCCGGGGACAGCCGCCGGCGGGCTGGCGGGACAGCCGGCTGGAAAGACGCGAGACGTGCGGCCACTCACCGTCGGCGCTGGGCTCCGTGCCCCACTCCCGCCGGGGGACGGTCGGGGACGCAGTGCGGGGGCTCATCGGGGCAGGGACGCTCCTCCCGGGGAGCCGAAGGGCTGCATTGGCTCTAGCAGGAGACGCTTCCTTCTCTTTTCTCTTCCTCTCCCCCCGCCGCCGCCGTCGCCGCCTCCTGGGAAAAAGAAAAAAAAAAGAAAAAAGAAAAAAAAAAAAAAAGTCCTGGGCAGCAGTTGCTGGAAAGTCTCTGTTAAGCCACCTCCCAGCGCCGCTGTCCCTCCCAAGTCCTCGCCAAGTCCGGACGAGGCAGCGGCGGCAGCCAGGGCCAGCTGCACAAACTCTCAGCGCATGCTCCGGCCGCCGGCTGCCCGGGCTGGATCCCAGTGGGTGTTTCTTGTCCCTTCACCCGGCGTGAGCCCCCCGAAGGGACGCCTCACCTCGACGAGACACGGTCCAGAAAGAGAGAAAGCCTACGGACTTTGGGAAGGTCCGCTCAGTAAACCCCTTTAAAATGGTGCTGTCCGAGGAGGAGAGGCTCGGTTATAACCATAGGGAAACAGGCTTTTATTATATGAAAATATTTGTGTTTGGGAAGGGGGGGGAGGAGTGGCCCAACCCAATTCCTGCAACGAGAAACTAGTTTTCACAACCTTTCTGGAACCACCCCCTGTGATTTGTCACTAACATGGTGCCCTATGATCCTTCTTATTGCTTTGTTGCCCTCCTGGTTTAAAAGAAAAAAAGAAAAGAAACAAAAACAAAAACTGTTCATTCCCTCTTCCATGGTGCACTGATAGAATTTATGTGAACACCCACTCTGATATGCAGAATAGAAAGAAACATTTTTTTTAAACTCTCACAAGTAACCCAAAGTTTCCAAAATCTTCTCCCAATAAAGTTGTCTGAGTTTTAACTGGATGACTTAACTTGAATTGGATACAGAGTAATGGGTCTTTGAATTTGTTTTTAAACTAGAAATTCAGGAAGTATTAAAGTAATAATAGTAGACTATCCCTCCAAAATTACCTTCCCTTTTGGAAGGAAGAAGTTTCACACTTAAAAAAAAAAAAAAATCACTCAATCGGTCCCCATATAAAGTTTTGATGTTTTATGCTTCATGATAGTCCACATATCTATGATTACTTCTGTGCACATTGTGTGGCAAATTAAACTATACCAACAAATACAAAGTCCATGAAATACAAGCAATATCTTTGAGAAAACCTAATAATGGGAGCCCTCCTTAAATTTCTTTAGGGGAAAAAAGGAAATTGGAGTTCTGTGTTTCTCGTCACCCAATTGCAGTCAGTCGCTGCATGACCAGAGTGGCAATGAGACACACACTCTCATTTGGGTAGAAGTAAAATCAAGACTGAAAGAGAACCCAAGAGTTCTGGGTTAGGGTTAGGAGCAATCTTGGTAAACAAGTCACTAAGCGAAAAGTAAGGCAGCAAGCCCCAAATAATACAAAGATAGACTTCTGACACAAAAGATCCAGAAGAACCTGCAATAATCCATCAGATGACTAACTCTGGCAACAAAGTATGTTCTGGAAACATGGAGAAGAGTAAAGAAACCTGTTTTATGTCTTCTACCAGTTTGTGTTCAAATTAGGCTGTACACCAGCTCTCAGCAGAGGAGTGCTGAGAAACCCACCATCTGACCACTGTTGGTGCACAACTTCCTCTGTGAGGTAGAACTATCCCCATTTGAGGGGATTGTACGACTGCCATGAAAACTGACAAAAAGTGCAAAGGAATTCCCACGTCCCTGAATAGAGCTCTCTTCTACTTGGAGAAAGCAGTTAAGTTCCCTTTTCAAAATTCAGAAACTTTAATAATGTATTTTATTTATTTATGTATTCGAGAGAGAGAGCATGACTGGCAAAGGGAGAAGGAGAGAATCTCACGTAGACTAGGTGCTGAGCTCAGAGCTCAATCTCATGACCCTGAGATCATGACCTGAGCTGAAATCAAGAGTTGGTCGCTCAACGGACTGAGCCACCAAGTGCCCCATAATTCGTAAACCTTTAAGGGCCCTAGATTAATACAATTTTTGAGGACAGTACTTTAGAAATATGTATATCCCACTTCCTTTTTTTAAATTTTTTATTTTTTATAAACATATATTTTTATCCCCAGGGGTACAGGTCTGTGAATCACCAGGTTTACACACTTCACAGCACTCACCAAAGCACATACCCTTCCCATCCCACTTCCTTTTAATAAGTAAGAAATGTAGAGCCAAGAGAAGGTAGAGAAGCTGCTCAACGTTCCATCTCTGGTTAAATCAGATTCCAGACCAAAATCCAGAATTCTAATTTCTTACTAGCACAGTGATTCTCAAAGTATCTGTACAATCCAGTCACTTGGAGAGATCTGAAAAAAATCCTAATACTTACGCCATACCCCACACCAATTAAACCAGAATCTCTGCAGATGTGGCCTACGCATCTAGATGTTTCCAAGTTTCCCAGTTACTTTTACTCTGCAGTGAAGTTTGGAAACCATTGCAACTAGCACTTTACAGATGCTGGAAAACCAGCAAACAAGTCTCTTCAGACTTAGCTGGATCAAATCCCTGCCCTGGGAGCTGATAAATTAGAATTAATATCCTCATTTTACAAATTCGGAAGAACAGAGCTGCTATAATATTCCTGATAAACGGTCATCAGAGTCTGTGTCAACACTTCCATGGAGGTATCCTCACCACCTTGGAGGCATTGCAGCAGCAGGTGGTTCTGGTTGTTCAATCCTGCCCACCCCTCCTCCACTCATCTTCTCCCCTTCAACCGTCTTCCTGCCTTTTGGAGTCCCCCAGCATGAGCAGGCCTCCCATCTGACAGCACTTCAACTCCTTAACGGGCTGCCATTCGCTCCACCTCCATTTCTCTTCTTCCTCAGGATTATAGGAGCATGGGAAGATTCTCCGTGAGAATAACTTCTTTTTTGCACAAAAGGAAGATAGAAAAAAATAGGACATGACAATTTGAATATAGAATAACACAGTAGAAAGATCATGTCATCTTTGCACATGCCCATGAGGTAAGTACCCAACTTTGGGGTCATGTAGGCTTCGTTATATACTTTTTCAGTGTGCGGCACCTACAGTGCCACATGCTAAAGATACTAAGAAGGAGATGGGCCTCGGGGTGCATCTGCCTTCTGTTCAGGTCATGATCCCAGAGTCCTGGGATCAGCCCCACATAGGGCTTCTTAACACAGTAGGAAGCTTGCTTCCTCCTCTCCCTCTGTCTGCTGCTCTGCCTGCTTGTGCGCGCTCTCTCTCGCTCTCTCTCTCTCTCTCTGTGTCAACTGACTAAATAAAATCTTTTAAAAAAATAAAAAAGAAAGAGATGGGTCTCTACCCTCCAGGAAAAGGAAAAATTATTCTTTTCAGTTTAGGCTCTACCAATTATACTCTTCAGTTTAGGCTCTACTAAGAGCCACTATTTATGAGTAATCTCATGTGTGCGAGTCCCTGAGTTAGGAGTAAAACTCAGCTATGCAAATACATACATACATGCATACTACATACTTGAAAAATAAAAAGGAGTAAAGCTCAGCTATGCGGTAAGATGATACAAGGTTCTCACCCCACAAAGCAACTCATTTGTCCACATCGATTGTGCTCACTCTGCTCAAGTTGTGCAGAGGGTAGGAGGAGCATAGGGACTGGGTTGGAAGAATGAACTTCTCTGACCTCTTAGTGTAAGACTTACAAGTGCACCTCAGAGAGCTCTTTACAATCAATACGAGAAAGAGACTTGATATGTTTTAAGTAATATGTGTCTGACATAAATGGTGCTTCTCAAAATGTATCTTATTAATTCCTCCTAACTAAATATGAGATGCCGAGACTCAGATGGTTGATTTCTCCTGCCCCATACAGGGAGTTAAATAAAGAAACCGAGATTTTAGGATCTGTCTGACTCTTTCCACAGTTAATCTGCTTTACAATAATATTTCAGATTGGGGAATGGATTCATTGATAAGTCTCATGAAGAAAGAGATTTTAGACATTTTTATCAGTTCTTGAGAATATGAGGCTGGATTCCATAAATACACATACTCAAGCTGGAACTGGTAACTCTACGTTCACCTTTTACCTCTGAAAGACTGTATCCAGTTGGATCTGAGAGAAGCCTTTCATTACCAAATCAGGTAAATTCAGTATTAGATAAATTGCTCTCAACTACAAGCCTAATGTTGACAAATAAAATACAAGGTGCCCAGTTAGACTAGAATTTCAGAGAAACAACAAGTAGGATGTTTTGGTGTAAGGATGTTCCAAATATCGCATGGGACAAATACCTCATGGAGCTTACATATACTAAAAACTATTCATTGTTTATCTGAAGTTCAGATTTAGCTGTGCATCCTACATTTTTATTTTCTACCTCTGACAGCCCCATGCAAACAAGAAAATTCAGCCAAAAACACCACAGCAGTAAGAATATAAGTAAATATACTATTTCACATTACAGTAAGTCCAAAAAGAAGAACTTATCTACTCGACAATGACATCAAGGAATCAGATCTTTCCCTACCTTACTCTTCTGATATAACAAGGTATAAGCTAGTGGCCTTGGGCTTCCTCTTCTCATGATTGCAAGATGGCGGTGCAAATCCAGACAAGTCTGCTACTTCTTGTAGAGGAGGAGGAACTATTCCCTTCTATGGGTCTCCCTTAGGATCAAGGAAACCTCTTCCAGAAGTTTTGTTGCGGGTCATCCCTTGTGATTCATTAGCTAGAGGCCTGCCTCATAGTCATGTATGCCCAATTATTGGCAAGGAGTGTGAGCCTGCCATGACTGATTTAAAACAATCAGAAGTGTTCCCTGTGTCTTGGGTAATACTTCTCTGAAGTACAAGGCCAAACAGAGGAGGAGGAGGAGGATAGATACCTGAAAAGAGGCAGAATTCTGGTTGAACTTCAGAGTAGAGAAAAGAATGGATGCTACTATCTTCTTTCCTGTTCACTGCTAATACAAACTAGCCCTCAGCCAACTATTTCTTGGCAGTACTCAGCAAAGGCCCTTAGTTACTGAGAGAACCAATGAAGCAGGAACCTACTGGCAACAGCAAAAGATCCCAAGACAACCCTATCACATCGTTTCCATCTCATGACATAAGCTTACGTCTCGCATCCGTATTTGCCTTTGTACACCATACCATTGATGAAAGGATCGCATCCTCATAAAATCTCCTGGAAGAATTTCCTCTTGAAGTTTATCCAAACCCAGCATCTGTACAAAGTTCAGAGATTTGGGTTAATTTCATCAGTCGACATTGGTACAAAAAATCCAGTCTTATTTGATAAATATTTATTGAATTGTTGCTATAAAAAACTCAGAATTGTGATAGGAGATACCAAAAGTTCTAACACAATTTTGACTGTCAAAGAATTTATCACTTCATTAGAATGCTTCTCTTCAGAAAGCCAAATTTATAGAATGTAAGAACTCTTTCCCTTTGTAAGAAGTCTGAATTTACAGTTCTTTGAAACAAACTGTACGGGTTCCATTTACAAATAGCTGCTAAAGCCTACCTTTTTGACTAAGATCCCTCAGGAATTATTCCATTATCCCACTACATCAACTTCCTGTCATGCCCATAACACAACAACTAGAACGAAGAGAGTGACCATGAATATTAAACATTTGTCTTCATCTGCTGCCCCTTCCAATCAACTGACTGTGCTTTAAAGATTTCAGGTTTCTCCAAAAGCGGTTTAATAAAACATTTATTTATTTACACTAGATTAAAATATTTAATTTTAGAAACTATTTTTAGTTAGCTAATGCAAACACACTTATGTCCTCATCTTACCATGTAGCAAACCAACTGTTTTATGTGACAAGAACAACTGTGATTTTGTGGTGATAATTCAGCTTTTACAAAAGTTTTACCATTGCGGGGCGCCTGGGTGGCTCAGTCGTTAAGTGTCTGCCACTCGGGTCATGATCCCAGAGCCTTGGGATCAAGCCTCAGTCCAGGGATCGAGCCCAGCATCAGGGCTCCCTGCTCAGTGGGAGGCTTGCTTTCCATCTCCCACTCCCCCTGCTTATGTCCCCTCTCTCACTGTGAATCTCTGTCAAATAAATAAATAAAATATTTTTTAAAAATCTTAAAAAAAAAAGTTTTACCATTGAAACTTGGACTTTCTGTTCCTATGTTATTATCTGTATGTATGTGTATTAGCTACAACATATATGGCAAACTAAAGATATAGTAAATTTTCATTTCGTATTTCATAGTATGAATGATTAAATGACCAATGTTTAAGAAGGAAAGTCAGTGTCTCTGCTGTCTTTGATGATGATCCATTTTATTTTTATAAAGAATTAACAATGGCCATTATGTTTTGCTGTATTTGTATTGTCAGTATTCTTTCCTAGAAAGCAGTATTAAATGATTACTATTCACAGTAATAAAAGAAGAGATACCATGTCAGGGACATAAAACATCCATACATAATGCATACAGATAGTTTTAAAAACTTACAAGCATTTCTATCATTTTAATGCTTTTCTTAGCTTTATCATCATTGTAACTGACTAGAAATAAGACTTGGAAGGTAATATGTTTGATTTAGAAAACATATACATATTTTCCCCAAGTGACTAGTAGGAATGAAATTATATGTTTTTGCTGTGAGTTGCATACTGATGGTGTTTTATGAACCCCCGTTGCATTAGCACTGGGTCACAGAGGAGAATCACTCCGAGCCTGCCAATGTGAAGATGAGTTGGTTCTCTCTTCGGGGGAAGGTGGCCTAAAATGTAGCAGCAGCCAACGAGGGCTGCAAGGCTGACCATATGTTAACTTAATTAAGTAGGTCCCAACAGCCATTCCTTGAATTGGGCGTAAAAGCTCAGCCTATAGCAGCCAAAACTTTACGTTACTTAGGTGTACTCTGTTTCTTGATCTTTTCCTTCTTTTACTGTTCCCAACTTGCACATATACTGAGAGCATCATAAATCACGTCCCCTCTTCCCTCCCTTCCACAACCTCCCTCTTTAGGCTCGTGTTGCCAGCTATCCCACGAATCCCATGAGCTCACCATGTTTACTACACGTGCAAAGTTTCACAAATGTGCCTCCTTCCGTTATGGGAGTGGGCGCGGATGGCCAGAACCTAGAAACTAGACCAATCAATTAGGGTGTGACTGGAACTTGAGTGAAGACCCATCAAAAGGCGATGTGAATCCAGGCAGCCGAGCGGAACTAAGTATGAAGGGAATGTGTTGGCAAGCGGGAGGTGGAAATCTAGCAGGAAGACAGATGGCAGCATCGCATCAGAGAGGCCCAGCAAATGGGAACAGGCAGGTGCCCTGGCAGACAAACAGAAGTCAGGGGCACAGGGGTTGGGCAGCAGAAAACAGGAAATGTTCACAAAGTCAAGGAAAGCTGCCCTACCTCCCGTGTCCTGGTGATGCAGTCCTTCTCCACCAAGACACGATCAGGGAGTCTGGTCCTGGAAGATGAATACAGGTCCTTAGAAAATCGGGATTTGACAACAAGAACCTCAGTCCCAGAGAAATTCCTCTAGGTCCTAGTTTAAAGAGTTTTAATATTAAGATTAGAAACGTTTGTAGTGTCCAGATTCAGGGAGATCTTAAATTCTGGGCAGAAGAGTTTGTACCTCATTCAGAAGCAAGGATAGCCACAGAAGGTTTTGACATGAGCAGGAGAATAACAGAAGAAATCTACAACAGGAGTTTTCAGTCAGACCTGGATTTGAAGGCTGGCTTCAACAACTTGCTAGTCATGTGATGATGAGCAAACGGCGGCCTTACCTCCAAAAGCCTCCGTTTCCTTATCTGTGTACTTTCCCTTAAAGTGGTCATGAATATTATGGAAGGTGTGAGTGGCCCAAATTTAGCTGGGGTCACCCTGTCCTTAACGGTTGAAACAGAATCAGTTGAGCCTCTTTCCCACCAGCGGTGGGCAAAGTCCTGTTCTCCCCTTGCAGTCCCTCTGGGCATTATTTTGATGAAAAGTAAAGGGAAACACTACGTCTAGAGTTCTGAGGCCGTTTATGGGTCATCTTGTCATCCCACAGACTCTTCTTTTCTCTGAAGGGTGACAGCCCTCAAGAAAAGATTCCTCCCCTTTCAGAGTATGGCTAGCACAAACCTACATTCGTAGCTGCCTTTGACTGAAATCTCAGAAACGCTGAAGGGATTTCTGTAGCAGCATCACATACAACTTAAAAATGAATATTAGAAATTCTCAGACTACTCTAGCACTACTTATTTCTTCCTTGTTGCCTTTTGCTGAAGTTTCTACATTGACTCACTCTCCTCTTATCACTGCTTATACTCCAACATCAAATTCCTGGTAACTTCTCATGCGGACGACATAGCTATCTATTTTGTTCCATGGCTGACTTTGAAACGATGCCCCACAGGTCTCAGTTTTCACACAATTCTCCCCCTAAGTGATATTCTGGTGCAAAGCAAGTGTGAAGAGATCCACGGATCTAATGAAGATAGAGCTAGAGACCGCTAATTTTCAGAAAACAAACTGGGATTAAGAGCACTGACCTCAGAAGCTATTCCTTTCAAGAAACTGCCTTTTTTAGTTTAGGATTTTATTTATTTATTTGACAGAGAGAGACACACAGCGAGAGAGGGAACACAAGCAGGGTGAGTGGGGGAAGGAGAAACAGGCTTCCTGCCAAGCAGGGAGCCCAATGCGGGGCTTGATCCCAGGACCCTGGGAACATGACCTGAGCTGAAGGTAGATGCTTAACAACTGAGCCACCCAGGTGCCCCAAGAATCCGCATTTCGATTGGATGACTTCATAGAAAAATAGGTACCCGGGACGGTGGCTGAAAACAATACCAGGATTGGCAGGCAGTTAGTGGAACTGACCAGCTGACTGTGGTCAGGGGAAGAGTAGATGAGCTCCTGACCAGGACCACAGTCCCCCCGAAATGGCTGTGGTCCCCCCTACGCTGTCCCTTGTGAGGAGCACCACCAGAGGCTTACCCCCAAGGCGGGGAGAAACACACTTCATGAAAATAATCTAGCCAATCGCTAAAGCCATAAACAAGCAAACAACAATAGCAAGCCCTGAAGTGGGAGGGAGCGGCTAGTACCTAGAGTTGCTGCAATATATTATCTAAAATGTCCGGTTTCCAACAACCAAAAAAAAAATTGAGGCCTGAAAAGAAACAGGAAAGGATGACTCATCCTCCAGAAAAAAAGCAGACAACAGAAACTGCCCGTGACAGTGACCTGATGTCGGATCTAACAGAAAAAGATTCAAAGTAGCCATTATAAATATGTTCACAGCACAAAAGGAAGTAGGGCTACAGAGGGAAAGGAAGGTGTGATGGCAGTGTCATGTCACACGGAGAGTATCAATAAAAAGATATCGATTATAAAAATCACCAAATGTTGCTGTATGTTCTAGGCTCAATAGTTTGGGCCTTTATAAGAACATTTTGTATAAGCAACTATGTGTATATGTATCAATACATTATATATAGTTATACGTGTGTGTGTGTGTGTGTGTGTGTGTGTGTGTGTGCATGAAATGTGTTGTTAGGCCTAGAACACAGAAATATCATATAATTGCAATTCACTTGCTAATACCAGCCCAGAGGAGGTGGGTAGGAGCAAAGCAAGCTGTGAGGGGCTTAGAAGATGACCGTGGGTGATGAAGCAATAATTAAATAGAAAATGAAGCAATAATTAAATAATTAAATAGAAAAAGAAGAAAGAAAAAAAGGAAAAAGGAAGGAAGGAAGGAAAGGAAGAAAAGAAAAGAAGAAAAAGAAAAGGAAAGGAAAGGAAAGAGAAGAAAAGAAAAGGGAATACCCCATCTGCTTCATCGAAGGCGAGGATACCAACCCGTCTTCCCCAGCAGTTGCTGGCTAAATTGCCGCCAGCCTTGGTGGGCACGCTCACCCCCACTCTGGGGCTGCAACAAGCCTGGCGGTGCAATGCAGATGCTACAGCAGGAAAGGCAAGCCTATTTGCTGCCAGGGCTTCCGAGAATCCCCTTGTCCTCCAGCTGCAGCCTATCCTGATTGGCTCTATTGGCCCAGTACTAATTATGGGCTCTTGCCTCGGCTTTTACTACCTGGCATTCCAATTTAGAGTTATATTTAGAATCAGAAATGTTTCCCCAAACCCCATCTTCTTGGTTAGGCCTTAGTACTATTCTTAATCTCTCCCTCCAGAGGCTAGATCTTGCTTGCTATGTTTCATTTGCTTTCTTACTTTTCTGGGACCTGTTGGGATTGGACTCTTAAACCATCACAACATTACCGACTGCTTAACTTGGCGTTTTCTTGATGTTGTGCACCATTAGCCAACACCCCCGCCCCCACACTGCACTACACACACACACACACACACACACACACAGTGTTGGATCTCCTTAGTTACAAAAGCCAGCATGAAGCAAGTCTAGGTCTGCCTGACCCTTCCAGCATGTACCTCAAGCCCTTGGGACAGTGTCTGGCCCTTTCCTACACTAACCTGTAGGGATTATTATGGTCTTTGTGTCTTTGTATTGGTTTTGCCTAAACATGTTCAAATTCTAACGTGATCGCTCTGAAGTCTCTTCAGTGTGGCTCTCACAGGTCTGGGAAGTAAGTGGGTTATCAGCTTTTCTGCTGGGTTTGTCATATTGCTTTCTGTCTCCTCACTGTCAAGCTGGTCTTTGCTGGTTTGTTTGTTACTTTTGCTGATCAAAATGTCCCTGCAATCAGCTGCACAGCTCTCCCCTTCGCTGCTCCCTGCTCTCCTTCCAATCAAAAGCAAAGGAACAAATTTTCTAATTTACTCTGGGCAGAAAATCAGAACCAAGATGATGGAACAGAACTCAAAATCAGAGGAAATATACTCTAATGAAAGTCTAGAAAATTCCCTGAGCTTTAGTGTAAGGATTTTGTGTTACCTGTTTTTGCATAAGGATTTCACATAAGGATCGTGTGTATAGGTGTGTGTGTTCATGTGTTTTTTTACCCCTCTGTATTCTGTGGACCTACGATTTTAAGCTCGGTGGCCTCTGGTCATGAAAGTATGATTACATTAACCATTTGAAAAAAAGACTGAGGAAATATTTGAAGAGAATTTTACTTTTAGCAGATCATGATATTTCCAAGTCTGATTTTGTATCTGAGCTACTTCACACCTATCTAGTGAGTGAAATGACCCCTGACCTGGGAAACAGAAGACTGAGCTTCTAATCCAGACTTTTCCTGAGCCAGGAAACCCAGAGTTGTTTAATGGCTTTCCATCTGGAGGGATAAGAAAGAATTTAATTTAGTTAATTTTAGTATCATAGTTCCAACTTTGAACAATTCAATAACATTTAAAATATCGTCCTTCATAGTTCTGATAAGTTACTACCTATAGTAATTTCTTTAGAGGCAAAATATTTATGACTTAACATCCTTTTCTTAAATCTAAATACTATGTGCTGATGAGGAAGGGATGTCCTTCAACTTTATTGTTAACAATAGTTCAGTGATTTGATATTGTTATGACAGATCACATCCCAATTGTTAAGATTCAATATTGGGTTTACAATATAAGTTTATATATTGTCTTTAATTTAAAAAACAAAGACAATCTCCTGTTTCTAAGATATCTTTAGAAATAGTCCTTGTGTTATATAACCAAATACTCATGTCTCCTCCAGGCATACTTAGGCATTGTAGATGTTAAATTTGCTTTCTTATTCTTCTTTTGTCTTTCAACTTGGAAGATGGCTCTGATTGAAACATACAGTTGTATTATGCATCCACATTCATACTTAGTCCTGTAATTTTTTTGTTCATTGGACATTCATAATAGGCATAATTGTGCTTTATAAATCTGTGCTAATTAGTAGCTGCTAATTTCCTCTGTTAATTCAGATTCAAGATCATAAATCATGATGCATTTAACCTACCATTCTTTCATTTACAGGATAAAAATGACAATGTGATACGATTTTTATGACTTGACAGTCATCACAAAATAATTAGTGCATTAGTAATCAGTAATAGCTCAGTTTAAGTACATTTGAGATTTTCAATTGAATAGAAGGGGGAAAGGTGGTTTTCGAAAGACATGTTTTCAGCTAAAACTAAAACTAGTGCCAAATGTTTTAAAAATTTTTGCGATGCAGATAATAAAACTGCAGTGAGTTGGACTAGAAATATCAAACTCATTTCAAACAACTGGCTCATTCCTAAGTCAGACCCCCCACTTTGCACTAAGCGTCCTCTACATGAATACTGACGAAGAAACGCTTAACTCGCCTTGATGAATGCAACAATTATAACACAAAAGAAATCATTAATGCATCAGAACAGAAGAGTATGGTCTGTTAGCATCTAATTAGGCTCCTGCTGTAATTATCCTCCATTTGAGAAATTTTCTTAATGTAAAAATGATAAAACAAATCACAAGTATTCACTTGGTTTAATTAGTTAGCAGCACTAAGGCACATTTCATTTAATCTGTATCTTTTTTCCATACTTTGTTCTAATGATCTTAACTATAGAAAAGCTGAATATTTTACCACTTTTAACTTTTTACAATACCCACATCATAAAATCTTTCTTATACGCCCTTGTCTCCTCCACAAAACTTCCCCAGACAAATTTCCAACATTGTGCTTGGTTATTTGTGCTGAGGTGCTAAAGGAGGAGAAAAAGGATTAGGGAAGAATTGTGCAGCTTGAGTTCCAGCAGAAAGGGAATGAGGGAGGGAAGGGACAAGAAAGGGAAGGGGTGAGGGCTGGGGAGCCATATGGGCGAGGGAGGAAGAGAAGGAGAGGAGAGGAGAGGAGAAGATTGAACTAAAGAGGGAAGGATGAACCAAAAAAAGGAAGAGTTAACCAGCTGGCTGAGATAGAAGCAAAAGCACAAAGATTGCACTCATCACTCATTGGTGTTCCAACGGTGATTTTTAAAAAAAAAATTATCTGTTTAGGAGCGCCTGTGTGGCTTAGTCGAGTGAATGTCCAGCTCTTGATTCCAGCCTGGGTAATGATCTCAGGGATCACTGGGATTGAGCCCCACATGGGTTCCTAGCTCAGCACTGAGTCTGCTTGAGATTCTCTCCTTCTCCCTCTCCCTCCCCCGATTGTGTTCTCTCTCTCTCTCTCTCTCTCTCTCCTTCTAAAATAAATAAATAGATAAAATCTTTAAAAGAGGATAAAAATTAAGTTATCTTTTTCTTAAAGATTTTATTTTTAAGTAATCTCTACACCCACTGTGGGGCTCAAGCCCATAATCCTGAGATTAAGAGTTGCATGCTTTACCAACTGAGCCAGCCGAGGCTCCTATTTATCTACCTACCTACCTACCTACCTACCTGCTTATCTACTGTCTATCTATCTATCTATCGTCTATATGCTTGGCAATAGATTTTTTTTTAAGTCATTCTTTCTCTGGGAAAAAGTAAAGGAAGAGAAGACTAACTTCTGCCTCTGATTCTCAAAAACAAAACAAAACAAAACCCTCCAACTTCCCCAATGATATTTTTTCCATTTCTCCCATAACTAAGAAAACTTTCAGCCACCCAACTAGACCAAGTCTGTCTTGATTCTTGGGATCACAAGTTCTTACTGCCTCCTGGAAGATATGACCCTTAATCAACAGAGGGCTCTTAAGAAGGTAGGAACAAACTTCTTATCAGGACTGGAAAACAACTTAATGTGCATGCTCTATTTTGGATAGGCAGGACAACAGTCCATCTAGGCACTCTGCTGAACTGAGCTGCAGCCAAGTCAATTTCTTCCCCGTCTGCATTCATGGAAGAAAAAAAAAATCTATCTTTCCTACTAGTAATTTTTTTTTTATAATTTATGATGAGCAAAGCTTATTTGCTATTCTGATTATGTTTTAAAAAACCATGCTTGGAAAGGCTGTGCTAAATGAATTCTTTCCAACTCCTTATGTGTAATGGTCCTGAGATATTGCAAATGTGTGTATACATTAAAACATTTCAATACATGAATGAAATCTTGATTTGGACCTATAAAAGCCATTTGATAATTGTTCAGTTTTGATTCTAGATCTGAGGTATAGAGAAAGTTTCCAAATAAGGAGTTTTTAAATCTTTTCTATCATCAAAATTAATGTTTAGTAAACAAAATACTGATGAATAATCAAGGAAGCATGCTCGGATTCATTGATTGAAGTAAGACGTAAAAAATAAGCTGCACACCATGATCCAAGTTTTTAAGACGGAAGAAGCACTTGAGAACTGTTCTTCAATTGCATCAGTTTTTATTCATCTGACAAGCATTGATATGGTCGTGCTGGCCATTAAAACATTAAATGGCCTGAACTACTTGGTAAATGGTTGCTGCTCTGAGCCCTTGACTCCCAGCCACCCTGTCCATTTTCTTATCTTTGCACTAACTAGAAAATAAAGCGTTAAGGTCCGGGCAGCATGTGTTCTCCAGGAATTCATCCCAAGGCTTTGGAACATTCACGCTAACTTGTTGGCATCTGAACCATAATGGTATTAGAAATTTTAAATCTAACCTCTGAATGGGATCTGTGCAGCCAGTGTTCACCTCATGAGAGAATATGTTTGCAAGGGGAAGGAATGATGTAATTATCACAGTGTTTTGTTTGTTTTTACGCTGCAAGCTTGTGCACCCTTCTTTCCTTTAAAATGGTCCAGACTGTTTCATCGAGTCTCTGAATAACACCGGAGTTTTGATGTATAGATACAGGGGCCAATTTCTGTCTTAATTTCTGTTGCCTCTGTTGAGCTCCATTTCAGTACCCTGTGGCTCCTGGTCATGGGGGCAGATCATGGGACTGCCTTATCTTTCTTCCTACCATCTTTTCCACTCTTCCCTTGAGTGAAGATGGAGAAGGATATGTCTGTGGAGGAATGAGCTGGTCCTTCTCCCACCAGCATAATAGTTCTTTTATTATTATTTTTTAAAGATTTTATTTATTTATTTGACAGAGAGAGATCACAAGTAGGCAGAGAGGCAGGCAGAGAGAGGGGGAAGCAGGTTTCCTGCCCAGCACAGAGTCGATGTGGGGCTCGATCCCAGGACCCCCGGATCATGACCTGAGCTGAAGGCTGGGGCTTTAATGCACTGAGCCACCCAGGCGCCCCTAATAGGTCTTTTAATAGGTTCATGATCAGAGTGATTTGGGACCCCAGTATTTTCTCCTACAAATTGTTTAGTGTGAGTTCTTGATTTATCTCCCCAGGGCAAGCTTTCTCTGGAGCTAGGTTGTAGGTGCCACGACCAACAGAAATCAACACTTCTCACTAATAATTACATTCACAGGTCTCAAATGAAACACCTTTACTTCTCCTTTTCAAATTGAGCTCCCCAGGAGTAGGACTACTGTCAAGAGAAATCCCTCTCTGCTCTAGAGGCTCATCCTCAAAGCCTGTTTTCGGCCCTGGCATGTCCAGACATCACATCTCTTCCAGGTGGTAAATAAAACCTTCAGGGCGCCTTGTAGGTGTGAGATGATGCTCTCAAGATAAAACGTGATCTGGCTCTCCTCTCCTTTATATACAGAGGACGCAGTGGGCTCCAAGAACTACTTCCTCTCTCCATCTTCCTTCCTACATTTAACATCTTTCTTTAAGCTCTTATCCTCAATTGTTCTATCCTAGTCAAAGACATATCCAAAATAATTGTGTGAGCTTCTCTTTCACATGAAAAAGCACAGAGGTGCTGAATAAAACAGCACTGTCTCTTCTTTCTGCATTTTGTGAGAGGAAAACATGTTGCTGATGTAAACTCTCCTCATTTCAGTTTCGTTATTTTGTTTTTTCCCTTTTCTCTGAGTTAAAAGGGCCTCAGGTGAGAAGTGATTGAACATTGATGTGTCACATGAAACTTTCTCTTTCCCACTCAGCACTAATGAAAATATTTGCCTTCTACTTAACTAACAGGCCTTTTCTTTAAAACTTGCTGAACTTGTTTTTTGACTGAGTAACTTCAGCACAGACCATAACAGGGATGCTTTAGATTTTCATCTCTTTCATTCCTCAGGAAAAGAGAAAGAAGGTGGGGGAAAGTCCTGAATTTTACAAGCTAAATAAGAAAAACTAAGAAAAGAGTCTTGGTTTTTTCAAACAATAATTTTAAACTCCTTTTGACTTATTAAATTATTGCTTTCCACTTAAATACCCACCAAAAATCACCTACTATCCCTAATATAATATATGTAAATTGCCAATGTACTTTAATTGTATGTAATAACAATGTGGAAATCACAAAGAGAATCGAGCATTCGGTTCATCAAAATTCCGAGCATTTATCATTAATCATTATATAGTGCCTTAGAATTTTAACAGTAATGTTTGTTCCTTGGACTAACTCAGACCTAACATACAGCATATCTAAGTGTTTTACATCTTAAAAACATCTCCGTTCTAAGTAAAATGTCCTTCTATAAATGCACCCATGCAATTAAAACAATTGGTAAGACATAAAGGTATATACAATCAGCATAAGAATATGTTATGTTGTTTTATCTACTCAACAAAATTATTCCACTAAAGCTAAATAAATAGTCATCATCAAATTACTACCCAGAAGACTCCGCAGCTGCTTCTGTTTAAGGTTTACATATATGTCTTTACTGTCCCCTCCCTACTCAGCCAAATTAACCCGAGAAAGAGACAGTCGGATTAATTTCAAGAGCTCTTTCTCCCTGCAGGGCACTGGAAATGATAGAATGGGGAACAGCTGCATATCCTCAGCCATTCTGTCCCTTCTAGTTATTTTTCTTCTTTTTTTCTTGCCCTCCACAGTCTCTCTCTTCCCTTATACAATCTCAATGAGTTCTCAAGCTTTAAATTATATTTCTATTTTGATGACAACTGTTAAGTACCTCTCTATCCCAGGCTCCCTCTGCTGGGAACTCCAGATTCTAGTATTCAACTACAGAATATCTCGGACTTCATGTGTGCAAAATGGGGCCCGCGGTGATGGAAATCCACACCACTCCTCAGTGAGTAAATGGAATCACCATTCATTCATTTTTTCAACCAGGAACCCAAATTTTATCTTTGATTTAAATTTCTCTCTTATACTTAATTCACTCTGATGGAAAGTTCTGTCAATTCTACTGTGAAAGGCATCTCAAACCCAGCCCACTCTCTGTCTCCACTGGCAACAAACAAGGCAAGAAAATGGCAGTCTTTCAATTGAACCACTTTGTTAGCTTTTGTCACATCAATATTCGCTCTTCTCAATTCATTCCCCATATAAAATAGGAATTATCTTCCTCTTGTTACAAATAAGAAAACTGAAGTTCCTGATGGGAAATAAATTTGCTCAAGTTTACATGGCTGTATGGATAGCACTAGAATTTTCAGCCAGATGAGCCAGCTCAAGGTTCAACAACTTATTCAATTTCATCTAACTATAAAATGGATCCAGCTAGTTCAAATTTTGAGTTCTTTTTACTAAAACTATACTGTTTCTCTACATGTAAAAGAATAGTGACCAGAGGAATAATTTTTATGTCTCGCAAATTAAAAATGGATCAGGAAACTCACATGTGTAAGTGTGTCAATACATGTATTACAGAAAATATCAAAGTGTTCAGGAATATTAGGAATGGAGTATGAGAGGTGACATTATGATTAATTTGTTTTCTTCTTCATAATTTTCTATTTTTGCATTTTCCTGAATTTTCTACTAATAACATATACCAGCTATAATCAGAAAATCACAGTGAAGTTTTATTTTTTTAAGATTTTATTTATTCATTTGACAGAGATCACAAGTAGGCAGAGAGGCAGGCAGAGAGAGAGAGGGGAAAGCAGTCTCCCTGCTAAGCAGAGAGCCCGATGCGGGGCTTAATCCTTGGGTCCTGGGACCATGACCTGGGCTGAAGGCAGAGGCTTTAACCCACTGAGCCATACAGGTGCCCCCACTATGAAGTTTTAAATAGGTCTGGATGTAACTAAATATATATATATTAAGTAAACGAAATTAAACTGAAAGACTTGACCTTTTTGTATTAACTTTTTGACCAAATTTTCATTACTTCCATAGTTTTTTTAAAAGATATTATTTATCTGACAGAGAGAGAAACAGTGACAAAGGAAATGCAAGCAGGGGGAATTGGAGAAGGAGAAGCAGGCCTCCTGCTAAGCAGGGAGCCCAATGCAGGGCTCCATCCAAGGACCTTGGGATCATGACCTAAGCCTAAGGAAGACACTTAATGACTGAGCCACCCAGGTGCCACACTTTCATAGTTTTTATGACTTACTTAATTTTTATTAATTTTATAGATTGTGTTATAGGGATTAGTCAAAAAGGTTCTTTGCAAGTGAGATTAGAAATTATAATTTTTAAAAACTCTGCTTCCTTTCTAATTTTCCTGAGCAAAACTATCATCAAAAGTCTTCATTAACTCTTAAGCCACTCTAAATAATACTTATACTTAAATGGCATTTTCATGTACACTTGAAAGTAATCATAAGGAATAACATAGCATTTGCATATGAGTGACAAATGCTTCTTAGAGGCCTTTGGCTTTTTTGTGATTGTGAATAGTCCCTAGAGTTCCATCCATAACCTTTACTTGCTCTAAAAGTTCAACACCACCCTTCCAGCTTCCATTGACAACTTGCTTGCATTTTCAACACAGGACACCTAAAACTAAACTCTTTGACAGCCCCAGGCTGAATTAAGTGTCCCTCATTGACACTCCCATAACACTCTATGTAACCTCTTGTAACACATAAATTGTGTGTCATAATTACCTGTTAGTCTATATTCTCCACTGGACTGTAACCTCCTTAAGAGCCGTCTCTCTCGTGCATTCCCTCAATGTCTAAAAATCGTCTACAGAGATGCTGTAAACTTATTTCTCAAATTTAAAAAAGTTAGCTTCTCCAAAATAGGATAATAAAAATAGTTTTACCCAATGAAAATCTATATCATGACAAGAAGCGTAATGAACTGTTGAAGGTAATTTAAAGGTAGTCAATCAACATACATTTCAATGTTTAAAAGATTCAGTCTCCTCTAGGCCAGACTGGAAGGGTTCAAGGAAACAGATTATCAGCTGGAAAATTTTGGCTTTTGGCATGCTAAAGAGAAGATATCAACAAAGTGTCCTTGGGTCGATGGGAGAGTATTTGATGTCAGTGTTCTTTAGTTCACGGAATGGGTCTTCGCTTTTGCTCTCTCATTAGATCCCAGCCCTGTGATTCCATTTAGGTGTCTTTAGATGTACAAAGACTTCATGGAAGAGTAATGAATTCCAGTAAGGCTAAATGGAGGGGATCATTTCCCTTTCATACAGCTCTCTACAAAACCTCACTTTTGTTGTTACCCAAATATTGTCAACGTCTTTGCAAGCTCTCTCTGTCTGAATTCCAGGTCATGGTCAATTCTTTGAATGTTGTTTGGCATTGGCACCTGATATAAAACGCCACTTTCAGCATTTCATCAACCATAACAGTGTGTAGAAGACATTTTTCACAGTTTCTACAAGAGTTTCAAAATCTTCTATTTTGCCATCAAATAATAATGGTCTTAAAAAAAAAAAAAAACGAAGAAGAACCTAGGCATCCACTGGCTATAGGAACAAAACTAACACCAGGGCATTTGGTTGCTGAATGAAGGAGATCTTAAGGAATTAAGTAGGCAGCCCCGAATCTAGTATGTGATAATTGTTGGGCCGGGGGATTCTTCTCACTCCAATGGATACAGGATATGTGATCTCTGGGAGATTGTATGAGGCCAGAGTTTCAACCCCATGAAGTCTGAACTTAGAGTTCTTGCAGGGTATCGTTTACACTATGCAGATCATTGCCTAACATTGTACAAGGGTCTTTGGAGCCTCTGTTTGGCAGCCAGCCATGATTCACTGCTGTAGCATATTGTCAAAGCAGCTGGTCCTCTGTGTACGTGTACACACACACACACACACACACACGACCCACTGTAGAAATTAACCCTTTCTCACCTAATAATACATTCATACCCTTGACTTCACACTGCCCATAAGAATCACCTTACTCATTGAGACCCTGTTGTGTACCAACTCTTTTCATATAATTCCTTTAAGGTTTACAACAACCCTTTAAGATAAGTATTACTATCCCCAATGTACAGATGAGAAACTTAGAGGTTGAATATCTGCCCAAGTTTTCAGAACTAGTGTAAGGCTTAGCTGATTTCTGATCAAGATCTATCTGGTTCCCAAAATCCCTTTAAAAACTAGTGATCTAAAAAAATTAAAAAATAAAAAATAATAATAAAAACTAGTGATCTATTCCTACATAGCGACAGGACCTAGAGAAGGAATAAAAGCTCTTTTAAAGTGCAAACTCATGAAAAGTTATTAGGAAGTTAGCTCAATTCTATTATTAAAATGACAAACCTACCTTCATAATTACCAGAGCTGACTTGCTTGAGAACATAAGAAACTATGATTATTTAAAGTATGTGCTTTAATCTCAATGATATGCTGTATTTTAAATATTCATCATTCTAAAGACATAACTTATTTTTAATAAAGCCCTCAATAAATTGTAGACATTCCAAAAAAAGGAAGGCACTTGCCCATAATGTGGTCAGAATGCAGTATGATAAAGGTCAGTGCCCATCTCCCAAAGGGCCCTCAGAAGCTGGCATTCTCTAAAGAATTTCCCATGACCTAATTGAGGGACTAGCTTCAACTTTATCAGGAGCTTGACTTGTGTCTGATACTAAAAGCTATTTCTATTAAATGAGAGTTTTTGTTCCTCCAGACTGGTTTTTATGTGGGAAAAAAATCATTAATAGGTTGTTAGTTTTTTAAATATTCAATTTATTATAGTTTTAAGGAGAAAAGGATGAGTTCTTCTTTACAGTTGTCGGTTCATTTTATAAACTGTATTATCTCATGTAGAAGACTAGCAAATTTTCACACTTTAAAGGAGGCCTTTAATTACTATCTAAAATGAGTTATAAACCTTGTTAATTAAACTACTTTTAACATTTTAAACTGCATTGATACAGTTAACATACTCAATTTCTTTCAACACATACATAAATCATCTAACAAACTTCCTCAAGTATTTAAGCATATTTACAAAATTAACAAATGGAATTTTAAAAATGGTTTCCTATAAGTTTTCTTGAGTGTTCAAATGTTCAAATTATATTCCATCTAGATGCACAATTATAAGTCAGTTTTTAATTAGCCATTTTTAAAGATTTTATTTATTTATTTGACAGAGAGAGATTACAAGTAGGCAGAGAGAGAGAGAGAGAGGAGGAAGCAGGCTCCCCACCAAGCAAAGAGCCTGATGCGGGACTTGATTTCAGGACCCCGAGACCATGACCCAAGCCGAAGGCAGAGGCCCAACCCATTGAACCACCCAGGCATCCCAAATTAGCCACTTTTAAATGGTGTCCAGGTTAAAGTCTCCTATACATTATAGATATTTAATATCGTAAGTATGCACACATTAATTAATGTGAAAATAATAACCTTGGGCTTTGGATCTCTAAAACATTTCTGCAACTAATTCTAAATCTTCCTAGATGTGTAACATTCTTTTCCACAAAGGAAACATACTGTCTCACAAAATTTTAGGGGTTATATCCCTATATATCCTTTGGAGCTGCCTTCTCACCTTCTCAATGAGCTGAGGCTAGTCCTGTGATAGAATGGATCCTGTCTGTGACAGGGAGGGAACACACTGAACTCTGTAGAATATTGCAAACTATAATAAGGACTTTGAAAGTGAAAGAAGGAAACATCATGTGGGTCATAGCCATTAAAAGGAAATCACATTATTATCTAATTTTCAAGTCAGGTTAGAGTTTCTAACTCCCACCCAGGTGGCCATGCCTCTTAAATGGATTTTGCTTTCCTTAGTTCTTAAGACAAGTAAAATGTATTCACATCTAGGTATAAAGACATTTCAATGTAAGGCATTCCTGCATTTTCTCACATTCATCAACATCATCTCACATCATCTCACATCCAACTCTTCCTGCTATTAAAACCATACTGTACAGAATTCTAAGATATCTTGGAGCTTTGTCTGACTATTTTGCTCACAACTTCCAAGGTCATTCTATTGACAGACACACCTCTTAAGGGCAGATGCACAGTAACCCGGCTTACAAAAGGGAAGTAGCAAAACAAAATGCCAAGGAGAAGTAGGACAGGTAAGGAAGCCAGGCACTTAAAATCCTCTAGTGCACACATTATCTTCCTTTAATCAGACCTCATAAAGAGATGAGTTATTACCTGAAGGTTGCCCGGTGAGTATGAATCAGAACAAGAGAAATTAAATATA
Organism: Mustela nigripes; assembly: GCF_022355385.1. Taxonomy (NCBI): domain Eukaryota; kingdom Metazoa; phylum Chordata; class Mammalia; order Carnivora; family Mustelidae; genus Mustela; species Mustela nigripes. Next base: position 29,396,647 of record NC_081560.1, on the reverse strand, counting down.
TGATTTGGATGATTAATGACATCAGCATGAGACCATCTCATCTACCTACCACGGTTTAGAGGAGCCTAATAGATAGCATCCCTTCTCACCCCAAAAGTTTGGTACCAACTATAAGGCAAGCATGGAATCAAACAGATGGAGCTCAAAATGCAAACTTTATAACTCATGATGGCTAGAGACACAGCTTTAACTATGCAACTAAATGTGTTTGATGTTTGATGATATTTCTTCACTGAATTGGACCAACTGACTCTGTCACTAGTCCAGATGCTCAATCCCAGTGACTCCCACAGGCAGTACCAGTACCTGTACCTGTGGTCAGCAGGGAAAGAGATAGACCAAAATGCAGGCATCCTGTGGGAAGGCTGGTTTCCATAGATGGGAGAGACTGAGAGAGGGAGAGAAAGATAGAAAGAGAATGGCAGCATACCATCTCTCTCTTCTACTTTTCACTTACGAGGTCAGACATTTCTTCTGCTGGAAGGGGTACACAGAGGAAAGAAGAGCCAGGAATGTTTCTCTTCTCTTCTGTGGAACCCTTCCACAGAAAGATTGGGGAGTACGTGCTCTCCACTTATTCCTTGGTGACATCCCTCTCCCCAGGAGGGAGTAATGTAATGCCACAGGACCAGGAAAAGATTGTTTGTATACCTGGACCAGGACCGCTTCTGTGCTGATGGAGCCAGGTTAAGCAGAGCCAGCACACGGGCTCTGGGATTCTCATCTCCCCAGGCTTCTATTGCAGATCAATCCCTCTTCTCATTTGCAGGTGGTTGGGTTTTTGGTTTGTTTTTGTTTTTTGTTTTTCCTGTTAATATATTAAATCAGGTTGATGTCAAGTTCCACTGGGCCAGGAAGCTAGTCTGCCTTTCTAAACACTCTTTGCATGTCTCTACCGTGATCCATTATGATTCAATCTTAATCCTCTCAATTCCAAATTCATGAAGGATGACCAGTCCCCAGGAAAATCGAAATAGATTCTGTGGATCTAAAACTCCTCTGGGAGATGGAGAGCTTCTTCTCTGTTTCCATCCTCCTGGGAACTTTCATTTAATGGCAGTAATTGCTTTCTTTTTATAGATACATCTGCTTTGCTGCTCAGTTTTTCAAAACTGAAAAATAGTTGCTTAGGAACAAATACATAGGTGGTGTTTTGTGTTTTTTTTTTTTTTTTTAAGATTTTATCTATTTATTTGACAGACAGAGATCACAGGTAGGTAGAGAGGCAGGGAGGAAGCAGGCTCCCTGCTGAGCAGAGTCCTATGCCGGGCTCAATCCCAGGACCCTGAAATCATGACCTGAGCCAGAGGCAGAGGCTTTAACCCACTGAGCCACTGAGGTACCCCAGTGGTGTTTTTTTAAATAAAGGAAGATTAGTGTAAAAGTAAAAAGATGTGGTTGCTATTGGGAGAGGAGGAGGGGAAATGCAATTGGAAAGGTGTACAGGAGATTTTCTAAATACTGTGAATGTTCTATTCCTTAATCTGGGTGGTGAGTATGGAGATGTTTATTATTGTCATGTATTCATTAGATATGTGTCTTAATATTTTTGTTTATGAATAATATAGTTCAAAGAGAAGATCATTTATGCATGATAAAAAATGGCAAGTGTAATGGTTCTATTTATGAAAAATTTTACATCTGTGTATGTATGTATGTATGTATGTACAAAAAGAGAGATGTGCAAAATAATAAGTCATTAAAATGTTAATGGAGGATTTCTTGAGATAATGAGAATTCAGATGGTTTTTGGTTTGTTTGTGTTTGTTTTTTCTGAGTTAATGTTCTTAGGTTATGAATATAATTGGAAAAAAATCAACAAAGCTATTTTCATTGAGAACCCAAAAGAAACAGAACTGCTGATCACAAAGTTATTAAATGAAGTTGCATATGTAGCTTTGTGTTTTGAATTCATTATTTAATTGCATTTCTAGGCAAAGGTGATATTTAGTATATTGTGTACTGCATGGGCTCAAACCGCATTCCTGGTACCAAAATCTGCATTATTTTTCCATTGTTGCTGTAACGTTACCACAAGCTAAGTGACTTAAAATGGCACAAATTTATTACAGTTCTGGAGCTCAGAAGTCCAATACAGGTCTCACTAAGTTGAAATCCAGATGTTTGCAGGGCTTCCTTCCTTTCTGGAAGCTCTGGGAGTGGTGCATTTCTTTGTCTTTTGTAGCTTCTAGAGACCATCCATACTTGCTTATGCCCTGCTTTTTCCATCTCTCTACCCATTCTTCCCTCTGGTTGTCTCCTTAGCCTGAAAAGTTCTTGTAAGGGCTCATGTAATCAGGTTGTGCCCATCTATACACTCAGGGATAATTTCCCCATTTCAAGGTCTTTAAGATTAACCATATTTTCCCCATTTCAAGGTCTTTAAGATTAACCATATTTTCAAAGTCTCTTTATTTATATCATGTGATATATTCAGAGATTCTAGAAATTAGAACCAAGACATACTTGTGTGGCTATTGTTCTGCCTGCCATATGTCTTATAGATACAGAAATATAATTTGGTTGTGATCTATACATAACTTTAAAAATATAGAAATTTATTTTAATCTGCAAGAAACACATTGTCAAATATGGACATAATTTTAATTTATTCCAAGTAACTTCTAAATAAAAAATGGAAGACATTGTTTATGATAATGACTCAGCTGAAAAATAGATACATTTTAAAATTGTCAAATAAAAAAGGCAGTCATATAAATAGTGAAAGCTCAACCCTTATAAATAATTTAGGGTTGCAAAAAAATAAGGTTTCTTCAATAAATGGTTTTTTTTAAGTATCTGGTGATTTTTTTTTTTAAAGATTTTTATTATTTGACAGACAGAGATCACAAGTAGGCAGAGAAGCAGGCAGAGAGAAAGGAGGAAGCGGGCTCCCCGCTGAGCACAGAGCCTGATGTGGGGCCTGTTCCCAGGACCCTGGGATCATGACCTGAGCCAAAGGCAGAGGCTTTAACCCACTGAGCCACCCAGGCGCCCCTCTTCAATAAACTTTTAAAAAGACTATAAAATCAGACTGCCATAGATCAGGAGTAGGAATTATCATGAATATTATGTATATCCCTCAGCCATCTTTCCCAAACCTGTGGCAAGAATGACAATGGGAGGGACACCTGGCTGGCTCAGTCTATACAGCGGGTGACTCTTGATCTCGGGGTTGTGAGTTCAAGCCCCACATTGGGTACAGGGATCACGGTTAAAAAAAAAAAAAGGAAAAAAAAAGAATGCCAGTAGGAGCCACTTGCTACACATGATTCAGACCTCTTTTTTGCATCCTATTACCTCTGTCGAAAATTCTTTCAATAAAAATTTATTCCTTGGGTTCAAATTCTCTCTTATGCCAGTTCTCAGAATATAAGCTAAATACTGGCAAAAGCCTTGGCCTGAACTTGTTAAAAACTAGGAGAAAACTTGACATTTAAGGAGGGAAGTACACCAGAAGAAATCTACCTGAGGCTAGGAATGGGTCATTGAAATGGAAAATACGACAATCCAACTTTTCCTATTTTCTGTTTTTTAAATGCACCATCCTGTACCAATAATGACAAATCATGCCAACCAGCCAGGGGAAGATAAAATATAAGGATATAGAGGCATTTTTATTAAATTTTAAAAATTTGGTGCCCTGGCTAGAGAGGACAGTGACAAGGGATTCTTGATGAAATAATATGAAAGGTAGATGTAATTTTCAAGAAATGAAACAGATAGATGCAGCCTATCATAAATCATTGATCATATTTATGCCTAATATTTTATAACATTTTCCCTGCAGTGCCCATTGTTGATTCATATTAATCAAAAATAATCTGAAATTAATGCCAAATGCAGTAGGAAAATATTGCAAAGAAAGGACATTACTTACAGGATCATTTCTGCTTCTGCTCAAAAGAGTTTGAAAGCTTTATATCACTCAGTGGCATGTTTCATTTTAAGCAGGCTTGTCTACTTTCATCTCTGTGCTATGTATGGCATGCTGAACTATCTTCGTAAGATCAAAGGGAAACTCACTGTACTTTATTTACAAAGGCAAATTTAATGGGTAACCAAGGTACTTATTTTACTAAACTGACTAGTCCCTTTGAACTAATAGCTTCACTGATCCATCGACCATGCTCAAATGCGGAGAAGGGTTCCCTGAATTTGGAAAAATGTTCTTAGTCTAATTGGTGCACTTTCTTTGAACTGCGTGCCATGGATTTTACTAGGCTGTAAGTGCATGAGAGAGAGAGGTTTCTTCGGGACACCTGAGTCTGAAAATCCTTTAGAAAACAAACAAACAAACAAACAAAAAAACAACAAAATAATGCACTGCCGCTGCAAATTCGAAGACATTTTATTTCATTGTCAATGCATAAAAATACTTCATCCAAAATGCGTGAGGAAGATACTAGGTGTTGTTATCATAATGAATGCCGTTATTTGCATGCGCCCGGCTCTGGAACAGTTTACAGTGCTCCCTTTCGCACTGATTCAAGTGGAATCTGTATTGTGTGTATCACATCAATGTAAATATGAAAGGGAACGTATGTGAAGCAAAGTCATGTGACGGAAAGAGTATAGACTGGTGAGTCTGACATTCTAATACCACCATTCTAAGAACAGAGAGGTTTTGCCAAAGTTGTTAATATCGCTGACCCTCAGATTCTTCATGTTCAAAATAAGAAATCCTCTTTTTCGATAAACATCAACACTCCTCACCAGAATTTCTGGCTTTTGCACTTTGGGGCACAGGAGAGAATCGCATTCTCTTGCCCGTTGAGGTGACACAGGGTGCTGTGATTTGCTTTGGCCACAGAAATATAAGAGCAAGTAACACCTCATTTCTGGGAAAAAGTATTAATTGGTATTATGAAACTATAGAAATATCTTTCTTTTCTGGGACCATCTTGGAAATATGTACTGATAGGATATTATTAGTCTTACATTGAATGTTTGGGCTTTTTCTGTTTTGTTTTGTTTTTAATTTACTGTGGGACCTGGAAAATGGAAGCATACAGAAGTCCAACAAAATGATTTTTCTAGTTCAGTGAATGCAAGAAATGGCCCAGAACATATTATCATCAAGGGCTAACATAGATAGACTACTGACTATGTGCCCGGCATTTTGCTAAGCGTTTAGCAAGCAACCCTTTCTGTAATCCTCATGATCCTATGAAGTAGGCCGTGTAATCAAGAATGATGAAGCTGAATATAGAGAAATTAATCACCAACATCCTTAGCTACTAATGAGTGGAGCAGGACAGGTGTCCAAGTGGTTTGACTGCAAAATTCATACCCTTAACCAATTCCCAGTACCCATTTCAAAACATCAGTGTTGCCCATTAGGTTACATCATTTGTTGCCTATAAGTGCCCATAAGTTACAGAATGCTATAATTTACTAAGTCATATGGTTATAGAACTATATAAGCAGATCATTCTAAATTGTTTCTTATATACCAAGGACCATCCTTCAACCCCCCAAATTTGACCACATCCCACATTCCCCCATAATTGATGGATTGCCTGCATCTACGTACAAGAATATCACATAAAGAGAGTATTTGTATCTGTAAATTTCCTGGAAACCAGAGGAAGAAGAGGAGGATGGTTTTATTTTCTCTTTGTCATCCAGGGCCCAGGTAGCAATTATTTCTTTATAAAACTCTTGGATTATTTACAGAAAACGTTTGCAAGGAGATATTTTAACCCATATTTATCTAACTATTGAATATGTATAGAAGTATAGAAGACACCACACTAGGAACACTTATGAAATACAGAGATCTGACTCTTGCCTCCCCGAACTCAGTTTCGGAAGAGGAAATGGTTGAAAGGTTCACTAGATTTTTATTGCTGTTGTGTAGCTGTGGTCACCTGGTGTAATGGGGAAGAGGATGACACAGTTCTACTTTTCTTTGTATAGTTTTTAAATTTTATTCCATGTTTAAGTTATTTAAAACTGTTATGAAAAATTATCTCTAGTGCCTTCTGTTCTCATTCCTCTCTGAGAGGAAAGAAAGAGAAGGCATTCATTACTCTACCCATTAACTTCCTCAATGTTAATTTTTTAGTATAAAGAGACTGTTTAGAATCCTTTAGAAGTTCTGAGATAGAAAGGAAATATTACATATAATAACTGGAAGAACAGAGGGATAAAACCAAGGAGCAATTGAATAGTTAAACATATGGTTTGCTACATTAGCAAACACTATTGTTTTAAAATGGTAACTAGCTTCATTGTGTCCTCACATCATATTTATTTCTATCTCAGTTTGTACCTATAGGTTTCTACTATCTGTATATATATATGTATGAAGAAGGAAGGATTCTTGACTTGTGTATATATATTAATTAATGAGAGTTTTCTAGTTGAAATTTCTTGAAAGTCTGCCATTCACTTGACTTTATTGTAAAATACTTCCTAATTGTACAGAGACAGAGTTATATGGGAGAACAATATTTGGGGCTACAATGTGTCATGTCATTTCATAGTTCAATCTGAATGAATAAATATATGACTATAACTATTGTGCAGAGTCAAAAAGAATGTGAGAGGACGCCTAGTTCATACTATGCCTCTAGGTAGAGGAGTCCTCACACTCAAAGGCAGACAGTTATTAAGAATTTTTGCTTGGTCAGCCATGAATTTGTTACAGGGAGAAGAGCTACAGATGGAGGGATAAGTAAGCTGATGCTTGCTCAGACAGCAATTTAAAATCTTCATTTTGATAAATGCCTATAAATCATAACATTAACACATGCTAATTATAGCAAGTGAACGAAGCAAAAGTCACACAAAGATAAAGGAAGATTCACTACTCCATGCTTTTTTAAATACCTTCTGCCCACCTAACAGAAATAACCTGCATTTCCACGTGATGGAGCAAACCAATGCATACACACGTTCTCACACTCTCTCTCTTTCTCTCACATGTACACCCTCACTGGTTTTGTTATTTTACAAAAATGAAGTCATATATTCATCAATACATATGCACTCTGTTTTTCTCTTTAAAAATACATCATATGCATCCTTTTGAGTCAATAAACATAGAATTCATACTTCCGGATAGCTGCATTATGTGAACATATGAAATTTATTTACCTGTTCTTCTATTAATAACATTCAAACCTTTTGTAGTTTTTAATCATTAAAAAATTTCCCACAGGGGCCTTTGGGTGACTCCGTCAGTTAATTGTCTGCCTTCGACTTGGGGTCATGATCCCAGGGTCCTGGAATCAAGCCCCACATCCGGGTTCGCAGGCTCCCTGCTCCGTGGGGAACCTGTTTCTCCTTCTCTGCCCTCTCTCTCTCTCTCTGTGCCAAATAAATAAATAAAATCTTAACAAGAAAGTTTCAATAAATATTCTTATGTGCAAATACTTACTTACAATTTTTATATTTGTTTATTATTTTTACATTTATTTCTAGACAATAAGTTCCTTGAGGTGATTTTAGCCTAATAACATTTTGTGTAATAAATACTCTCGATATTATTCACAGCTCTGTGAACCGTGGCTCTCAAAGTAGTTCACCTATAGCTTAACTGTAAATATTTCCCTTAATGATCAATCTGTCTGAAAGTCAGAATGAGGCATGTGGTTTACCATGTAAGTTCACCATTTGTTTCCCCTTCTTTAAGTATCTGTTCAATATTAACTCTGTGGGAAAAAATAATTTTCAGCTAATGAACGTTAAATGCCAACTTTAGGTTCAAAAGAATGATTTAGTGTACATCCTCCATTTCACAAAGCATCCTAATTTTTTGTAAATGTCTTTCATTTCCAAATTCCTTCCCCATTATTCTTTAAATTGTATTTTTTCTTTCACTGTGAAAGAATTCCTCCAAAATAATCAGCTTCTCAGGAGGCATTTTAAAGGTTTTTCAGTTTACATAATAAAATAAATCACTTGTTCTTGGACATATTATGTGTCTGAAGAATTAGGGCATGGAGAATTAAAATAGAAAGACGATAGAAAAATATTTAGTAAGTAAAAAAGTGTGACTTATTAATGTGGGAAATGAAGCACATCATAGTACACTGATGTTTCTTCCTTGGGTTCTTGCTGTGTCTATATCTATCTATCTATCTATCTATCTACCTATCTATCATCTCTCTATGCAAATATATATGTATATTGATGCATTATTGATATATGCATCTTGATGCATATATATGATATATGCATCTATACATATATGCCATATGCAATATACACATGATATATACATCTTGATGCATATATCCATTGATGTATTATTTTTTATTTTATTTTTCATCAGATAAGTACATGATGCATCATTTAAAAAACATTTATTGAAACCATTATGCATAGAGCACTATTCTAAATGATATCAAGTGCTACGTAGCTTAAAAGACGCTGTCTCACATTTGTATTACGCATTTAGGCAAAACTCTCTGCCTTGCCTCATGTAATGCTAATTTATTTTCACCTTGGTCAGCTGTTCTTCGAAAAGGAATACATTAGCCTTCTTTTATGCATCTCTGATCACTTTACCATTAAATGCTATTTCTCCTAGGTAAGGGTCTTCTGATTCCTATCATTCTTTGACTGCTTTTAAAGAGCAAGCATGGGAAAAAAAAAAAAAAGAGCAAGCATGGAATTATTTTAATAGTTTATATTCATGTTACGTAATCTGAGGACAACTGAGTCCCAAATGGGTGAGGATTACATTCTAGGCCTAACCCTCAGTTCTAAAGAATTCCTAGATGACAAAGATATCAGACAAGAAATACTTACCTATACGGCAATCATAAGTAACACGTTGTTTTGTCAGGAAAATACCTCCAAAAAAGTCAAGTGTAATGCTTTGATTGGACTGAATTATTAAACCACTCTCACTCCCATGAATTCGTCTTCACTCTAAATGGGGATTTAAGAATATAGTAAGAGGGGCACCTGGGTGGCTCAGTGGGTTAAGCTACTGCCTTCGGCTCACCAGGGTCCTGGGATCGAGCCCGCATCGGGCTCTCTGCTCAGCCGGGAGCCTGCTTCCTTCTCTCTCTCTCTGCCTGCTTCTGATCTCTCTCTGTCAAATAAATAAATAAAATCTTAAAAAAAAAAAAAAGAATATAGTAAGAATAAACTAAATGTTTATAGCAGTTTTATGTAGTTGCCAAAAACTGGAAACAAGCTACATGACCTTCAGCTGTACATCCACTAATGGGTTACTATTTAGCTGTTCAAAGGAAGACACTTCTTTTTTTTTTTTAATTTTTAATTTTTTAATTTTTTTTATTTTTTATAATCATATAATATATATTTTCCCCCCAGGGGTCCAGGTCTGTGAATTGCCAGGTTTACACAAAGGAAAACACTTCTGATCACACACAGAAACATGGGGGAATCTCAAACGCATTACACTAGGTAAAAAGAAATTGCTTAAGTTGAGTCAAAGAGTTACACAGAGTCTGATTCTGTTTACACGACATTTTGGAAGTAGCAAACTATAGGGATGGAAAACAATTCAGTGAAGAGTTTTGTATACCAGGGACTAGGTATGGGGAGTAAGGATAATGACAAAAGGGCTATCATTGAATTGGGGAGAAGGATGGAACTATATTATGTCTTGATTGTGGTGTGTATTTTTAAATGTAAAAATGATGATTTTCATTCTGTGTCAATTATACCTCCACAAAAAATAAATATCACCACCAACAAAAAGGAACATATTTTCTAGTAACTACAAGATATACTAATGTTAAGTGAAGCATTTAACTCTAACGAAAACTGATGTATTAATTTTATAGATTTCCCTGAGATGGAGGTAACTATAGTTTGGGACCGAGCTTTCTTTTTGGTATTTAATTCACAAATGCCTATGTATACATGATATAAAGCTCATCTGTTTGCCTCTTTAAAAATGTATGTTTTGTGTGATATAAGCAGAAAGTTGATGGCTTTGCAGCTGTTGGTGTTTATTAGGTAGTCCTTACTTGTACATGGGAAGTAAATCTATTCTTTTGTCAGAAGTAGCCAAGTATCTGGTTTTATTAAATAATTAGTTTAAATAATATTTTTCAAACTGGAAAGACCAAGAAAACATTTTTTTAAGATATTATTTATCTATTTGACAGAAAGAGAGAAATCACAAGTAGGCAGGAGGCAGGCAGAGAGAGAGAAGGGGAAGCAGGCTCCCTGCTGAGCAGAGAACCTGATGCCGGGGCTGGATCCCAAGACCTTGGGAATCATGACCCGAGCCAAAGGCAGAGGCTTTAACCCACTGAGCCACCCAGGTGCCCCGAAAACATGGTTTTTAAAATAAGGGAATTAATTAAACATTATTTTTAAACTAAGCATACATGTCCATTTTAGTGATATAAAAATGGAAAATTTTAGGAGAAATTATTATAAAATACAAATAATTGTTGCAAGATACAGAGGAATACATAAAAGGCACTTGTTTGAGGAATCTGTTAGGAAAGTAGAAGGATCATATTGGAAAAAAGAGATAACGTGGAACAAGGCTATCAAGAGTAGACATGGATGGGGCACCTGGGTGGCTCAGGCAGTTAAGTGTCTGACTCTTGATTCCTGCTCGTCATGATCTCAGCCTCCTGAGATCTAACCCCAGTTGGGCTCTGTGTTCAGCAGGGAGTCTGCTTGACATCCTCTTTCTTCCTTTCCCTCGGCCACCTACCCGCTGTGCATGTGAGTGCTCTCTCTCTCTCTCTTTCTGAAATAAGTTAAGTACATCTTCAAAAAAAAAAAAAGGAATAGACATTCATCAGGTTTCTGACATTTTTGAGCCCTTTCTCTCCTTCTTGAACTGATTGTGTGATCCATTGTTAACCAGGGCCTCAATCCATTCAAACACGGAGCAGTTAATATCAAAATCTATCCTGCACAATTTTTTTCTAGCCAAGTACCCTCAAAAATAACTTAATGACTTCTCACACTGATATTCTGAATTAGACCTAGGTGTGCATTTATTTTTTTTCTTTTCTGAGTAGGTTCTTAAGAAATGTATCAATGAACTAACTTGGTTAAATGACATAAAATATTGCTAGCTTGTAGCTTTATTTATTATTTCTTTTCAGTTGTGATTTTCAAAAATTTTATAATGCATTTCAAATGAATATAGATCAAGCTAAATTATTATGAATCTGTTTGTCTATTAGTAAGTTGATTCCAAGGGAACTGCACCAGATCTTAAGACATGTGATGAAATGAAATTTCTTAAGTAAATTGAGCTAATCCATGAGATTTTCTAATTCCTCTAAGAATAAATTTATAAAGAACATTAATTCTCATTTTATAACTTTTTAAGACTGCATTTTGTTATCTTGGTTTGGCAATAATCTTTTCAGAAAAGAGAGGATGGTGTATAAAATATAAGGAAATGATTCTTAAGGAGAAAGTGGAAAAAATGTGCTGACCCACATACCCTTTTCTGTGTTGCTGTTTAAAGTTTAACAACATAGTGAAAACAGGATATATGTAAGTGACTCATCAATGCCACATTAATCACAGAAAAGATGGTTAGTCTCTTACTCAGTGGTGACTGAAATCTAGGCCTGAGTAATTCATGGCTTATTTAATGAGGGAGAATCTGTGGAATGTCTCTGTCTCTCCGTGTTTCCAAGTCCTAATACAAGGGAGAAAGTCTGAAAGCCTTTGTCTCCACAGACGAGGTATGGGGAAGAAGACCATTGGCAGATTAGGTCCTCATATTTAAGCCCTATCCCACCTAAGTAGAATGCATGGTCCCAGATTCTTGTACCAGTTGGAAAATACTGATGTTGGCCAGGGAAATTCAGTGTAAGATAACACTGTGAACTCCTGAGTGGCGTGGCTCCCTCCTGGATAGAGGTGTGGAAGCCATAGCTAATTGTCACGGTGGCATTTACTTTTCTTCCTGGAAATATCACATACACAAGGAAATGAGATATGGGGGGAAATGAGAAGGCTGATGGAAACCTAAGGGGGCCTTGGGAAGCAAAGCTAGACACTCACACGTTCATTAGAAGAGTGACCAAAGAATCAAAGATTATACTTCTAGTTTAGCTAAACACAGGTGCCTACAAACCAACAAGTGTTTTGGGAGAAACTAAGGCCTCTGGGGTTTGAATACATACTCTCAGGAGGGAAGGAGAGAATCGTTTGTGACACTACGTATCTCTCCCTCATCAAATGTTTCAAAAGCTGCCTCAGTGCTGAAATGGTACTTTAAGTGCAAAAAAAGGTCAGTCCCATGCTTCTGCCCAAGGCCGAGAAAAAACTAGAAACCTATCTAAAGTTATTCCATTAATCCCTAATTATCACAATAAAATATAATCTTCCTGAAAGTGATTTTTTTTAAAATTAGAATTAAGGGTGAGGCAAAAGGTTATATGTTTGTGGGTGTGTGATGAGTAAAACTGAGCCGAATTTGTAGAATTTCCTCAAGGAGATTCTGATAGAGGCCACTATGGGACTTTCCAGGGAGAAGTAGGAATTTTAATTTAAAGAAAGGCTCTTGTCATGGAGAGTAAAGAGTTCATCTTGGTTGACTAGCTTTCACTTGTGGAAAAGCAAAAACTTGGGGGAATAGGTTTTCTTAGGACTTCTCATCGCGCAGATCAGTTAGTCTCACTATCTTCAGGAAGTTTCCATCGTCTTAGAGGATTGAAGAAAGAAAAACTTTCCAATAGCAAATTGTATGTTCATAAAATATATTAGAGATGGAAAGTGAGTTAAGTTTTATATCTACTTTCAAAAGTGAAAAATGAAAACTTTATAGAAGTTGACATTATGTTTGGGACTCGTGGAGAGGGCAAGCTCTGAAGCTGCCCTTGCTATTGACCCCTTTTGAACCACACACTTGAGTCACAGAACATGGATGCAGACACAGATGACTCATCCAGTCTACACTGACAAACACTCTGTCCATGTCTAAACTTGAATCAGGCTCTTCTGAGCCCATTTTCAACTAAACCCTGACTTTGGGGTTGCTGGGTCCATCTCGCTTTGTCCGATCTGAGCAAGATTCTTGTTAAGTTGGTTTTGCTAGAATTCTGAGGTCCCTTTCACCTATTCCAATAGTTTTTTCTGAATAAAACCTGTTTTTAGTGCTCTAAGTACTGTCCAGCTCTGGTTTTCCTTTAATAGTACTACCTCTGAGAAGACCACCTGGTCAACCAGAAGGCTGCTCTACACTAGCTGTTGCTATTGTGGAACAGACCTTGTTAATAACTCTGGGTTGGACCTGATCAGATGGCTGCTTCTCTGGCAGGGCTCGGCCAGTGCTAACTCAATGCTGTGGATCCCCTGCAGCATTTTAGGGCATGCAGAGTCTTTATATATTTGAGGTCCAAGAAGTCATAAATAGAGCCACTGGAAGCTAGGCTCTTTAGCTATAGTGAGGTCTTTTACCAAATTTACTCAACTCAGATTGCAGCAAATTTACTCAACTCAGATTGCAGCAAATTCAAGTTGTGTCTTGCCAGGACATCTAGGCCTTTACCAATTATATTTTAAACTGCAGGATCCTTTTTATAATGGCTGAAACTGTGAGTCTCACAGAACTGCCATCAATTATTTGACTTTAGCCAAGGCACATGCATTATTCATCTTTTTTATTGTCATTTTTTTTCAGCTGTGCCAGTAAGTAAAGTGTGTATGTGTGTGTGTGTGTGTGTGTGTGTGTAAGAGAGAGGAAAAAAGAGACAGAGACAGGGACAGGGACAGGGAAAGAAAGGGAAAGATTGGGGTCTAAAGGCATACCTGTATACATGTCTCTTTGTATGTTTATGGTATGTCTGAAATTTACGTGCAAAAGGACAGACAAAACTGTACAGCTGGGGTGAGCAATAAAATTTATGGAAAATGAAAGTTTTGCAACTATAATAATAGCTTCCTAACTGTAGAGGTCACATCTTTGAAAATTCCTGTGTAGCAGAATTTAGTTGAGAAAAATAGACTAGAGTAACTGAATTCAGGAATTAACCAATTAAAGTTGTTACACTTTTATGTTCACTACACAAAGCAGAAAATAAACTCTTATTGCTAAGGATTAGATCAATAACGATTGATGAAAGCAAGCAATAATTTGTTCTCTACTATTATTTTTGATTTACCACTTAAATCACTACCCAGCCTCCCTCTCTCCACTGCAGCTTCAATAAGATATATGCACAGCTGTTTGATGTTTATGGACTCACAGCCCATGAGGTCCAGGCTCAGCTCAGCAATGTAGTCAGAATGAAACCAAAGAGATAATTTTAAAATAATTTAACCCTTCACATGTATATCTTGAAGTCCACGAAGGAGGCCTATTTCTAACATAATATTTAAAATTCTCCCTTCGCTCATCAGCTCCTCTCTCCTATTCTGTGCTACTCTCTTCAAAATTCCTCTGAAAAACTTCCATGAGAGTTTTAATCCTCAAGCCATTTTATTCCCCAATTCAGCCCACATTCCTTCTTCTCATAGTTCATCATGAAAGCCCCAAAGACAAATGGAACACAACAGGACCTTTTCTGGAGATCAGTTGGGGGGTGGGTGGTAGGAACCAACTAGATGAATTCAGAATTTATTTTAGTAGATAAGGGGGAGGAGAAAGGCCAGCATCATTCATTGTATAATAAATTTGCCATCTCGCATACAGAACACTGTTTTTTGCTTAAGGCCCTTCTGATTGAATGATGCAGAGATACTGACATACTGAAATCTACATGCCACTCCCCCCCGGCCCCCGCTCCTTTTATGCCCCCAGAGCTCCAGTTCATCTCCACCACCATTACTTTGTTCGTGACCCAGCTCACTCAGGCCTCTTCTCAGGACTTTCTTCTTTTTCACAGTCTTTATCTTTTCCAAGACTTGACTGCAAAAGAAAGCATTCTCCCTGTTGCTTGATTTACCTCCTTTTCCTACTCCTCCTAACCTTGGTTCGTTCTTCTTCTATCAACAGGAGTGATCTGAAAAATCATATCCACTAAAATCCTGAGTCGGATACTTGACACAAATGTATGCATACATAAATTAACCAATTCTCTAATTTTACCAAGGGAGAAACTTTTATTGGGAAATGGCTACTGTATTTCCAGATCTGCTTTGGCTTATTCAAGTCAACTCTTACCCAAGAGGATTCTGTTTTGTTCAAGGCATTATTGCAAGACTTGGACTTGCTCTGTGTAATTTGCTGTGGGTTTCTTCTGCTCAACGATTGCAAAGACCCCTTTGCAGCTTATGGTAACAGCTGCTTCAACAGCCTGTTCACAGTGGTGTTGGGTTGCATGGGGGATCCCTGAAATGCCAGAAGGCTGGCTGTGGTCCAGAGTCTTGGTAGGGGTGATATTATCTCGTTGTGGTGATATTATCTGGTCATTTTAGATGAACCATGGCTTTAATCGATGGTGGTGAAATATATTAAGAATAAGATAAAGTAATTATGACAGAGGAGATTCCACAAATATGCAACAGGCCACGATTGATCACCATTCTTTAAGCCTTTAGTTGGATTAGGAATATGAAGCCAAAACCGAGATAAGTCTGTCTTTCAGTCCAGCGGATTTTGAGTGACTATTTCAGCTAGTGCATTATTTCACAGTGTGTGCCTAGGCATGTACATAGTGATGGCCTTAATTTTAATGAGGCTGATACAGATGTTCAACGCATGCAATGTATCTATGCATCCAATGCATGCTACACTAACCCTTCAAAGTGGTTGTTTAATGCTCGATGATATTGTGTGTGTCTCATGCCTTGGGAACTCTGGCCAATGCATAGAGGATGGTGAATAGAATAGATCATTGCCTGACCCAGAGAAGACCTGGTCCAGCAACTTCTAAGAGCTCTGCTAATTACAGAAGCTGTGATTTGGATAGGGACTAACTGTGATCATATGACTCCCTTTTTGGAAATCTGAATGCAGCAAAGAGGATACACTTAGTGAAGAAAAAAAAAAACAGTAAAAGCAGACATCTATGTAATGGGATTTAAAATAATTTAAAATAAAAATAAAGATAAATAAAAGTAATGGGGACATGAAACCATACAGCCAAAGTTTTACTAAGGCTGCAAGTAGGGAGGAAGGAGGCAGCCACAAACTGAGTTTCCTTGACTGGCTTTCATAAGGATTATTATTTATATCCATCAAAAAGATACTGGATTTTATGTCACAAAACATGTTGATCATGGCACTATGTGTGATGTTGACGTATGAAAAGTTTTTTCCAAAAATATAAAGAATTTTGGAAAACCTCTAGAGCTTTTTAAAATGAAATATTTTGGGAGTGCCTGGGTGGCTCAATTGTTAAGCATCTGCCTTCTGCTCAGATCATGACCTCAGGGTCCTGGGATGGAGCCCCGCATTGGGCTCCCTGCTTGGCAGGAAGCCTGCTTCTCCCATTCCCCCTGCTTCTGTTCCCTCTCTCACTGTGTCTCTCTCTGTCAAATAAATAAATAAATTTTAAAAATAAATAAATAAAAATGAAATATTTATATGCTAATTATACATTTTTGTAGTAAATACACGTGGCTGAAAATTTGCTATTTTGACCACTTTTCTTTTTTTGGACAGGTAGAGAAAGAGAAAGAAGAACAGAAGGTGGGGTGAGGGGAGAAGGAAAGAGAGAGAATCTTAAGCAGGCTCCGCCCCCAACATAGAGCCCAGTGGGGTTCTATCTCAGGACCCCGAGATCATGACCTGAGGCGAAATCAAGAGTCAGACACTTACCTGGCTGAGCCACTCAGGTGCCCTACCATTTTAACCATTTTTACGTGAACAATCCAGGGTCATTAAGTGTATTCAAAATGTTGTATAAAATAAAGAGGAGCTGGATAGAGAGATGTAAGGTTGGTTTGAATAACCTTTTGCCCATAACTTTAAATGTTTTATATCTAGGGCTTTTTCTATTAAATAAGATTTAAAACTACTACCTTTAAAAAAAATACTTGTGTTAATTAAGCTACTTATTTATTAGTTAGCCTGTGGACTGTTTTCATCAAACCAAAAATTAAATTTATTTTTGAAGTAAGACTTGCTGGAAGCTTTGATCAAAACTCCTTAATTCATATATATTTTAACTGCATATAAATATATACATGTAGTCATTTAGGAGAAACAATTCAAACCCAAGTTTTTATATTTTTACCAGTAGGTGTTTCATTTTTTTTTTTTTTTAAGATTTATTTGAGAGAGCAAGAGTGAGACTGGGGTGGGGACTGGGGTGTGGGGTTGGGGAGAGAGGGAGAAGCAGACTCCCCCTGAGCAGATAGCCCAACATGGGGCTGGATCCTACAACTCTGAGAGCAGGACCAGAGCTGAAGAGAAATGCTTCATTGATCACACCACCCAGGGCCCTCAGAAAATGTTTCATTTTTAAAAATCAGGCACTTTTTAATTATTTGATTGGAGGATGCCTTTTTTTTTTAATTTTTTATTTTTTATAAACATATATTTTTATCCCCAGGGGTACAGGTCTGTGAATCACCAGGTTTACACACTTCACAGCACTCACCAAATCACATAACCTCCCCAATGTCCATAATCCCACCCCCTTCTCCCAAACCCCCTCCCCCCAGCAACCCTCAGTTTGTTTTGTGAGATTAAGAGTCACTTATGGTTTGTCTCCCTCCCAATCCCATCTTGTTTCATTTATTCTTCTTCTACCCACTTAAGCCTCTATGTTGCATCACCACTTCCTCATATCAGGGAGATCATATGATAGTTGTCTTTCTCTGCTTGACTTATTTCGCTAAGCATGATACGCTCTAGTTCCATCCATGTTGTTGCAAATGGCAAGATTTCATTTCTTTTGATGGCTGCATAGTATTCCATTGTGTATATATACCACATCTTCTTTATCCATTCATCTGTTGATGGACATCTAGGTTCTTTCCATAGTTTGGCTATTGTGGACATTGCTGCTATAAACATTCGGGTGCATGTGTCCCTTTGGATCACTACATTTGTATCTTTAGGGTAAATACCCAATAGTGCAATTGCTGGGTCATAGGGCAGTTCTATTTTCAACATTTTGAGGAACCTCCATGCTGTTTTCCAGAGTGGCTGCACCAGCTTGCATTCCCACCAACAGTGTAGGAGGGTTCCCCTTTCTCCGCATCCTCGCAAGCATCTGTCATTTCCTGACTTGTTGATTTTAGCCATTCTGACTGGTGTGAGGTGATATCTCATTGTGGTTTTGATTTGTATTTCCCTGATGCCGAGTGATATGGAGCACTTTTTCATGTGTCTGTTCGCCATCTGGATGTCTTCTTTGCAGAAATGTCTGTTCATGTCTTCTGCCCATTTCTTGATTGGATTATTTGTTCTTTGGGTGTTGAGTTTGCTAAGTTCTTTATAGATTCTGGACACTAGTCCTTTATCTGATATGTCGTTTGCAAATATCTTCTCCCATTCTGTCAGTTGTCTTTTGATTTTGTTAACTGTTTCCTTTGCTGTGCAAAAGCTTTTGATCTTGATGAAATCCCAGTAGTTCATTTTTTCCCTTGCTTCCCTTGCCTTTTGCGTTGTTCCTAGGAAGATGTTGCTGCGGCAGAGGTCGAAGAGGTTGCTGCCCGTGTTCTCCTCAAGGATTTTGATGGATTCCTTTCGTACATTGAGGTCCTTCATCCATTTTGAGTCTATTTTTGTGTGTGGTGTAAGGAAATGGTCCAATTTCATTTTTCTGCATGTGGCTGTCCAATTTTCCCAGCACCATTTATTGAAAAGGCTGTCTTTTTTCCATTGGACATTCTTTCCTGCTTTGTCGAAGATTAGTTGACCATAGATTTGAGGGTCTATTTCTGGGAGGATGCCTTTTTAAACAATTGATTACAGTTACTTGAGATTTCTGAACAACATTTTAATTTTAAAAACTATGTTTTTTATAAATAACAGTGCTGGGGCCTCTTTTGAGAGACTAAGTCCTGCATCTATAAAATAAAAATGGCTTCACATTAAAACGGAATTATTAACATTTATGCATATTCAAATTTCAGTGTCTATTCATTATGCCTTAGACTAGTTGGGGTGGCACATATGGTTTGGAGACCCCCTTTAAGAAAAATAATAGAAATACAAAATTCAATACAAAAATCAGTATCTATATAAAATGTGTAATTTCCCACACTTACACTAAATGCTCATAGCACTACTAAAATTGAGTGTCCTAAACACAGGAATCCTGTTAAGTAAAATTTAGCTTAATTTCCATATTGAACAAATATCCATTGTGCATTTACATTTCTATTTGTTGTATTATTAAGTATATGTATATTTTTTAAGATTTTATTTATTTAACAGACAGAGATCACAAGTAGGCAGAGAGGCAGGCAGAGAGAGAAGGGTAAGCAGGCTCCCTGCTGAGCAAAGAGCCCGATGCAGGGCTCGATCCCAGGACCCCGAGACCATGACCTGAGCCGAAGGCAGAGGT
>NC_081560.1:29193909-29377165 GCF_022355385.1 Mustela nigripes | reverse complement strand
GCGGGACTCGATCCCAGGACCCTGAGATCATGACCTGAGCCGAAGGCAGCGGCTTAACCCACTGAGCCACCCAGGCGCCCCCATTAAGTATATTCTTGATAAAAGAAAAAACTTTCCTTCTCCTTCTCCTCCTCCTCCTCCTCTTCCTCCTCCTCCTTTTTCTTCTTCTTTTTCGGGCAAGGCATTGATGAGAACTAAATCTTTTGCTCACGATTTTATACACCAAATGACTGGAAGACATGTCCACATATTAACTTCTCGTTTCACAAATTTAAGCCCTCACCTTTTTTTACTTGACGCATATACTTTCAATGCTGGTTGCTGTCAGACACATTCATATCACGATATCCTTACGACTCTGCACCTTTGTATCTTGGCCCTATGTGAGTCCCTACAGTGGGTACAGAAGGATTTCTGCAAGCCATTCCTACACCTGGATGCTAGCAATAACTTACCTGTACTTACAAGTGACTACAATACATACATATATCCTTTTAGATTCACATTAAATATTTGTCCAGCTCAAATTCCCCTCAGATCCTCAAATGGCTTACAACTCCAAATCCACCTAACACTAGCAAAAATATGACAAAGGAAACACTGCAGTGGAAAGAGACATGTGCCCTGGAAACATCTTTTTTGGCAAACTTTGCAAAAAACATACAACGGTATGAAGCAGCCCCCAAAAGAGATACCCATGTTCTAACCCCCAAAATTGCAAATATGACCTCATCTGGGGAAAAGAGTCTTTGCAGATGTAATTAAGTTAAAGATGTTGAGATGAGATCATCCTGGATACCCCAGGTGGGCCCTAAAACAAATGACAAGTATCCTTATAAGAGAAGGGGAGACATAGACACAGAGAAGAAAACCACGTGAGGACAGGGGCAGACACTGGAGTGATGCAGGCACAAAGATGCTGACAGCCCCCAGAAGCCAGAGAGGCAAGGAAGCATTCTCCCCTTGAGGCTCTAGAAGGGAACATTGTCCTGCCATCACCTAGATTTCAGACTTCTGGCCTCCAGAACCGTGAGACAATAAATTTCTCTTGTTTCAAGTCACCAAGACTTTGGTAATTTGTTATGGCACACTATTTCATCACTAGAGCCCTTTCTGGGGCCTTATAAGAGGTCCCATAAGCCAATAGATTTCCTCAGGCTTGAAAAGAAGTAGGGCAGCTGAACTTCTTGTGTATAACTTTATATTTTGAAATAATTTCAAGTTTATCTTTCACTCAGTTTCCCCAATTCTTAACATACCATATAGATAAGTGTGTATGTGTATATACATATACTTATGTGTATATATATATGTGTGTGTGTATGTGTGTGTGTGTATATATATATATATATATATATATTCTGAACAATTCAAGAGTAGCTACAGACATGAATCCCTCTGCCCCAAACACTTCAGCATGTATTTATTTCCTGAGGAAAAAATCATTCTTACATGTCTATGGTAAAATTGTGAAAATCAGAAAATTAACAATGATTCAATATTATTATCTCAAGATCCTTTTCATTTTTCTCAATTCTCCTAATAACATCTTAATTAAGGAAAAAAAAATCCAGTCCAGAATCAACATACATGGCATGTAGTTCACAAATATTAGTCTTTCTTTTTTTTTTTTAAGATTTTATTTATTTATTTGACAGAAAGAGAGATCACAAGTAGGAAGAGAGGCAGGCGGGGTGGGGGGCAGGGCAGCAGGAGCAGGCTCCCTCCTGAGCAGAGAGTCCAATGCGGGGCTCGATTCCAGAACCCTGAAATCATGACCTGAGCCGAAGGCAGAGGCTTAACCCACCCAGGCACCCCTTTTAATCTGGAACAGTTCCTTTGCCATTTTTGTTCTGTCTTTCATGATCTTGACAATCATTGAAGACTATCAGCCAGTTATCTTGTAGAATATTCTTAATTTGGACTTGTCTGATATTCCCCCATGCTTAGATTCAGGTTCTACGTCTTTGGCAAGAATACTACAAAAGAAATTTGGGGTTCTTCCAAAGCATCATGTGAGGAGACTCAGGATATCGGTTTGTCTCATTTCTGTTGATATTCACATTAATCCCTTGTGTTTAGGTAACGTCTGCGAGATTTCTCCATTGTAAAATTATCTATTTCCCTTTGAACTAATAAGTCCTTTGGGAGAGATACTTTGAGACTACTTAGATATCTTAGTTCTCACCACACTCACACTACTTGTTCTGGCATCTACTGGTGATTGTTGCCCGAACTGATTGTTGTCAAATGGTTGCCATAAACACCATCATTCCTCCAACATTTAATAGCTGACAGTCTACTTAAGTCTTTCCTCCTCTGTAGTTTATCTTTCCCAGCTTTGGCGAGGAACCTTCAAACCGGTTCCTAAAAACACTCTAAACTTTTTACGGTGTCCAGTAGGAAAGATATGAAATAGGTAGGTGTTGTATAATAAAAAATACATTTGGTCTTTGTCCCTGGTTCCTGACCCAGAGCTCCTAAAACTCTTGGGTTTCCTGAATGATAGGAGTTTCTTTTGTTATTCTTAATGATCCCCTTTTAACAATACCTGACTTTTACTAATGAGATGACTTGGCAGGCTCCAACTCAGCTCTGGGATGAGGCTGATCCCAAGAAAAATCAACCAGGTAATTAGAGGGTTAGAACTTTTAGCATCACTCCTCAACCCCTCAGCAGGAGAGAAAGGCTGGAGATTAAGTTCAATCACCAAGCCCAACGATTAAATCAGCCAAGTCTATGTAATGAAATCTCAATTTAGGAAAAAAAACACTACAAAAATCTAAACAATAAGGCCATCAAGGTGCTGGGAGGGTGGTGTGCCCTGAGAAAGTATGGAAGCTCCCTGTTACCCCCAACACTTGAATCTTGACCCAGAGATCTCTACCATGTGGATGTCCATGAATTGAATCCCTTATAATATACTTGTAAATATAAATAAAGGGTTTTTCCTTCTAATTCTAGTGAATTACTGAAATGCTGTGGTTTGAGTTGTGGGGATCCCATAATTTGTAGCCAAGTCAGGCAGAAGTACAGATGGCTCAGGGATTTGGGCCTTGGGACTGCCATCCAAAGTCAGTGCAATCTTGTGGAACTGAACCCTTAAATCTGTGGAGTCTAATGCTCACTTTGGGTAGTTAATGTCAGAATAAGATTAAATTATAAGATGTTCAGTCGGTGTCAGAGATTGCAGAATTCTTGGTGTCAGAAAGAACTCAGAGCGGGAATTATCCAGTTTCCCAGGAGCTGGACACAGAATTAGTTTATAATTTTTTGCTAGAAAAATGCCTTTGAATAAAAAAACAGATCTAGGATGAAAACAGCTTCCACAACCCAGGAGAGTACAGAGGAAGCTAGGAGGTTGAAAACAGCCAAGAGTTTTAACCTTTCCTACCTGGTCCTCAACCTGATGTTCCCTCCGATCTTCTCAGGATATGACAATCCTCCCAACTCTTCAGCAAATTGTCATGGAAAATAAGATGATAGACTCAGATTTTACAGCTGGACCTTGTCAATTACAAGAATGCCAGAACGGGAGAGAGACCCATAAATTCAGCGTGACTCTCAACAAACCTCAGTTGCTTAATTAGGCTTGCTAGATGTGCAGTTTATATTCAAAAAAGAATCAAGGGATTTTCTTTAGGTACGTTAAGTCATAAAGCAAACTGATTGTGGCATTTATGCTAACTTATGATAGGTCGGCCAACTTGGAGAGTTATTTAAAAGAGTGTTGATGAGGGCTGACAGTGCATTTTGGAAGTGGCCGCAGTATGTTTGTTCAGGGAAAGTAAAACATACGGATCTTATCAGTTCGTTGAGCTCAAAACTACATGCATGACTCTGCAGTTTGTATTATTATGGAGATTGATTTCTTCTAGAGAAAAGAGAGGAGACAGACTCTCAGAATGAGTAAGACATTACACAAAACAGAGTAACTTTTAAGGGTAAAATTTCTGTGGTTGTTATTAAGACAGAATGTCCTCTGGGGAAAGTGTCCTGGAATGATGTGGACAAGAGTTTTCCTAATAATCTCCAAATCTGCTGCTCCCAGAGTGATAGCCACTAACTTTACAGCAGAACATTTTGTTTAATTCTCTAAATTAAAAGGTTAATAATTAAAGGGTTAATAATTTATTATTAAGAATAAATTATTAAAATATTTATTCTCTAAATAAAAGGTTTAATCTCTAAATTAAACCAACCTTTGCTTGGTTATAGGATTATAATAAGCCTACTGGGTTAGCATAAGACTAAATGATGCCATTTTGGTTGATCAAGTTTAAGGATATTTTATTGGTTGATGTAGCCTCCTTTTTTCTACCCTGTTCCCTTGGTACCAGGCTACTTGCTGTTTCCATAACCTCCCTCAAGGTTTTTTACTATTTGTTCCCTCTGCCTAGAACATTCGCCCTTGACATATCTGCCTGTATCAGTCAGTTCAGACTATGAAAACAAAAATACCATACTGGGGTCTTAAACAACAGGCATTTATTTCTCACAGTTCTGGGGCCTGGGAAGTCCAAGATCAGGTGCCTAGAGATTCGGTACCTCACCAGGTGAGAGCCCTGTTCTTAATATAGAGAACTACCTTCTTGCCATGTCCTCATGTGGGGGTGACAGAGGAGGCTCTGGTCTCCTCTTACAAGGGCACTAATCCTATCATGGAGTCCCACTCTCATTACTTCATCTAATCTAGTATCTCCCCAAAGCTCCACCTCTAAGTACGATCATATTGGGGAATAAAATGTCACCATATGAATTTTGAGGTGACACAGACTTTTCAGTCCACAGCACAACTTCTAAACAGGTTCTAATGGCTCTAAGTCAGCCTCTTGCCTTATCCATCTTCACTTCCTTATCTTGTTTACCTTTTCATATGATTTTGTTGTTGTTGTTGTTATTGTTTTTCCCTTCCCAATGATAAAGGACAGATAGTGAAAGACCAGAAGGATGCAGACTGGAAATTTAGGACTAGTAGAAGCAAAGTGAGAGATTATTTCAGTTCCCCCAGAATTTTCAATTTTGAATTCTACCAGCTTCAAGAATATTTCTAGAAATTAGCAAAAGTTAACTCATATAGCTTTTTCAATGAGCTGTTTCAGGAATTTTTAATGGAAAATGTTATCTCCTGTGAATTTCACTGAGTCACTGATCTACAGTTTAATAAAATATTCTAAGGATACCAACTTTAAAGCAAGGACCTACTTCTTAAAGAAATGTGTTTTGCTTTGTTTTAGTATGTGTTAATAGATTTTAGTTGAAATTCCAGTGAATCAATCAATTTATACTAGATTCATACATTTATTCTAAAATATATATTTAGAAAAATTATAGGCCATTAATTACTATTAGATCAGGTTTTAAAAATTTAATGTCTGCTCAATAAATCTACAAATCTAAATCCAACATAATTTACATAACCTGCCTTGGGCTGTAGTTTTTGTTTTAGAGAATTGAGCAACACAAAACAAAATGAAACAATGTTTTGTTCTAAAGGGAATGTATGAGTTACCACATTCTCTATATAAGTATCTTTGTTTATAGAATTCTATGCTTATAGAATTCCATCAATAACCGCACTCCTTGATTGAATCGGTCATAGAATTATCATTTTGCCACATTCTTGTATAAGTACCTTGACTTACAGAGCTATGTGCCATTAATTGTTCCACAGGTAAAATTGCTTCTTACCAAAGAAAACTTATACTTGAAGCGATTAGTACCCAAAAACTTAAATTTAGCAAGAGCAAGCAGTAACTTCCTCCATGAAAGTTTTGTTCTCTACGGTCAACATGGGATAGAGAGTCAAAACCCAAACAAATAATAATTTTAAGGAAAACAAGTGTGGTAGGACAGTTTGGAAAAACAAAAAGTTCCAATGTATATTTTAATGAAGTTAATATTCTTTCTCTGGTTTCCATACATACTTTATCTAAGAGAAGGGAATTGTGTAAGACCCCAACTGACAAAAAAAAGCAGAGGGGCTTACCCTGACTGGTGTAATATTATGAAGCCTAAGAAGGGAACAAGATACAAAGCTTGTTGGCTAATAATTCACTGGGAGTCACAGTATGGTTACTAATTCTTGGATAAATTAATTGAGATGTGTATATCTAGTAGAACTTAGATTTCTTGGGTCCTAGTTAAGTTGAATCATGAAGACTGAGGTTAGGCCATTCCTGTGGTTTCTGCTAAAGCTCTCTTGGATTACTTGTGCTGAAGGAGGCCAGCCACACAATGATATGGAAAGATCTATATGGAGAGGAATGGAAGTTCGCTGCTAAAAGCTGCCACCAATTCACAGTCTTCATGAAAGAGCCACCTGGAAAGCAGATATTCCAGTCCCACTCAAGCCTTCAGATTATTGTCATCCTGGCAGGAGTTTTGACTATAACCTCTTGAGAGACCCTGAGTCAGAATTGCTGCCCAGCTGTGCAGCTCCCTAGTTTTGACACAGAAACCGTGAAAGATGATAAACGTTTCTTGATGTTTTAAGTCACTAAGTTTAAATTTGTTGTGACACAATAGATAAATAATGCCTGTGGCAATCATTGTTAAAACAATAAAGAAGGAGGCAGAAAATAACAATAAATCAGGAATACTCAATATTCAGAGCACAAGGGTTACCACGACAATGACTCAGAATTGAGGAACAGGGTCAGAGCTCAATCAGCAGTGAGAACTTGGAGAAAGAAATGCCTAAATATATCCTATGTAAAATGCGCTTTCAGCTAAGGCATTAGATGGGAGGAAGTATACAGTTGAAAGGCTAGTGGACCAATTGGTGGAGAGAGGTCTACTGTTCTGATTCAGTCTTAATACATCTAATATGTGCATAGTATAAATGTAAATACAAATTATACTGCTTGCTTTTTGAGATGGAATGCTAAAGTGATTTCTGTGAGTCATGGTCCTTATTTGTACTGACCTCTAGTCCTGAATTCGTGCTTTTTTTTTTTTTCCCCCAAGAGGTTATTTTCAACCATTGTAAAACAGGAACTATTTTAATGTTATGATTTCTTGATCCATAAATTAACAAAAGTTTACAAAAATTCTAAAAGTGTGTTTAATGATTTCTTGCTATGTTTGTAAGATATGGGTATTTACAAAAAACAGCCACTTCATTTTGTATTTTAAATTTAAAGAAAATTACATCTAATATTCTTCAAAGGTGGTTACTTTCTGAGCTTCCTAGGGCCTGCGGAACAGATCACACCCTCCAGGAAATCAACTGAATTTTTTAAATACTCTTCATCATGTACCTCATTCAAACATTATTCTGTAGTGCCCTGCTCCTCACTTCCCTGTTAAGAGGTAATAGATAAGCCAATTCACAAAACAGACTCCTTTCTGACAACTCCCAAGGAATAGGCATTTTTATAAAGAACAGTATTTTTAGTGGTGACTTATCTGGGAAGGAACTATTCTAGGGAAGTTGAGCCTCCCCACACAGACATTTAACAATCCTGCAAGAACTTAGGATCAGCATGAAATTTGTATGTGCATAAATGAGGACATAGACTAAACAGGTTTCAGAGTAAGGAATGAGAGACACAGAGTTAAGTTAACTTGAGTCAGAGGGAATTTTCATTACTGTCCGCCTCCAAAGTCTGGCACTTAATAGAACAATATTCTCTATATACCGAAAAATACCATGGAATACAAGCCTCTTTATTTCTTTCTCCCCTCTTCCCTGCCCCTTTTTCTCTTTTTGTTTGTCTGTTTTTGGCCTTCTTTTTTTTTTTAAACCATACCATTTAAAAGTTGCATATATATATATTATATATATATATATATATATAATATATATATGCAGTGTATATATAATATATATATTATATATATATATATATTTTTAAGACTCAGGGCCCTTGGTCCAATTCTTGGTTTTGGCTCAGGTCATGATGTCATGGGTCATGGGGTCAGTCTCCATGCTCAGTGGGGAGTCTGCTTAAGACTCTCACTCCCTCTGTCCCTTCCCTCTCAAATAAATAAATACATCTTTAAAAAATATTTAAAAGTCTTCCTAAAACATATTGGGAGTTTCTGGGCCATTGGGTTCTTACTGCATGGTAGGTATCATGCTGACCTTTTCTTCTAAAATGGCAAGGATGTGTTATTACTCTCATTTAACAGAGAGGGACGATTCAAGCTTGAAAGAGAGAGTAACTAAGTGCCCTGGTCGTACTGAGCTGACGTGTGGTTGAACTGGGATTTGGTCCCAGGTTTGCCCAGTTCTGATGGCCATGATTTTAATTGCTCCACTGTATATTGGAGGGGGGGGGCTGTAGCTAACATTATTGTGGCGCTTATAAACGTCAGGTCTTCTTTTAAGAACTTTATGTGTATCCACTCTTAATCTGTACGATAACCCTGTGAACTAGGAACTGTTATTATCCCTATTTTATAGATAAGTAAACTGAGGTAAGAAGACTCCATGACTTTATGTAATGGACAGTGAGTTAGGAAGAAGGCATTTAATCCCATGCTGTCCAATTCTTAAGCACATGCTACTAATCAATACACCAATTATTTATTTTCAAAACACACATTGTCTTTTGAAGACAGTGCACTATAAAAAGTTTTAAGAAAAATTAAAGTCAAAATATATCTCTAATATTGCCTTAGTGTGAAGAGCAATAAACCGTCTCTAATCAACAAGTTTGAATAGGAGTCCATTTTTGGAGATAGTTCACTACTACTTCAATGATCTAAAATAAACCTTTTAAAATTACAGTACATCTTAACTCATATAAAACAATTGTAAAGATGGGTGTTCAGAACTTGTTCTTTTTAACCACACACACGAACAAAATGTTAAGTAGAAGTAGATTTTTTTTTAAACTTTTGTCTGAGAATTACCACTTTTAGAGATGTGAGATCTTTGTGCTAACAGGAGTAGATCATGAGGACATAAATTAGTGCACACAAATTTTTGATAAAATGGAAATAAACTGGTTAATAACTGCTGATGTTTTTACAGACTGTGAGGAAACTATGACTAATTCAGCTGTAAATGAAATGAACTAAAAAGAGAAGGTGTGTATTTGTCTAAATCTGGGCTAAAAGTCAAGTTTGAAGATATACGGAAATTCCATTTTCCTGTTGACGAATCAAATAATTAATCATCTTGATCTTGAAATAGATAAGTTACCACCCCAAATTTATTTCTTCAGTTGAAATTACACATGGTTTAAAGTAAATTTTTTTCTTAAAAATGAAATGTTGGTGGCTAGGCACTATTTATTCAATATTTATCATCATCAAATTGCATTTACTGACATCGCTATCTCTAAGAGTTTACAATGAAAACGGATAACACTCATGCTTACTACTGAGAAAAGAATGTATGATTGCATAATCCTAAAAACCAAGTTGTGTATGAGCGTGTGTTTATAATGTAGACTGGAAAGGGAATGTGGGAGGAGAAAAAAGAGTCACAGTCCCCATTAGATGTAAGTTTATGTAAGTGGTACGATTTAGGAGAAGTGAAGATTTTCCTAAATAATTCAATAAGCCTTGACTCCAAGGCTCTGAGCATTAAAGAAACGGGAGGAAAGTTCCATTTGAGCAAATAACTCTTTAAAAAAAACAAAACTAGAAATAGATAGCTCTAAAAATTAGGGACACACATAGATCATCATGAACTCCTTTTCTATCTAATTATATCACATGGTTTTAAAGTAGAAAACACTGCAAGCAAGAGGGAAAAGAAAGCAATTTCTTCCACGCAGGAAAGTTAGTCGGGAACACTCACAAGGAACATTATGTCTTATATGTGATACATCAGCAGAAAAATACCTAAAATGTGAACTCAAAAGCTTAGAGCTGGGAAGTCACGAGATTTTACATGACCAGGGATTTGACACTAAGACAGACTCATGATTACTGTCTTCCTTAATGTAGAAGAGACAGCCAGACTTAAGCAGTAATCAGTGCAACTGATGGCTGGGGAGAGAAGAGTTTTTCAATATTTTAATCTTTTAAATTATGTCATTCTTTCTTGGAAAAATCATAGAAAACAAAGGAAACAAATAAAAACAAAACAATACACAATTAGAACTAGATCTCCACATGTTTGTCCTATCATATGTAATAGAATACATTAATCTATTACATTGACTATAAAATAATGATCAACCAGACATGAGACACTTACTTAAAATAAAGTGAGGTTGAAAGAAAAAGAACAAAAAAAATATGAATCGTGTTGGAAAAAGCAAGATTTGTAATATTAGTATTAAGGCAATTATTAAGGCAAAGCAAAAGGCATTAAAAAATTGAACACTTTTTTAAACAACAAAGAATGCAATCCACAGTATCTCTCAAGGATTTTTGTGCATCAAATAACAGCTGCAAAACTCAAAAAACCAAAGCTGCAGAAAACACAAGTAGATGTAGAAAGACAACAACAGTATGTAGCTCAGCACATGATAGATCAACCAGGTAAGGCTAGAAAGGCCCTAAATAACAATACTGTTGAAGTTATAGGCAGATATTGCATTTAATATCCTCAAAATAAAAACAACTTTTCAGAAATACCCTTAAGAATTTACAAAAATCACATATTAAGTCACAAAAATTCCATGAATTCTAAAATGTAGAAACAGGGCACCCGGATGGCTCAGTGAGGTAAGCCACTGCCTTCGGCTCAGGTCTCAGGGTCCTGGGATCGAGCCCCACATTGGGCTCTCTGCTCAGCGGGGAGCCTGCTTCCCCCACTCTCTCTGCCTACTTGTGATCTCTATCTGTCAAATAAATAAATAAAATCTTAAAAAAATAAATGTAGAAACAACAGAACATGATCACAAGGTAGTCAAGTCAACAAAAATACAAAACAATGACATAAAAAAGTCAGAGTTTGAGATAAGCCATTTTTTAAAATATTCAGTGGTATTATCCTTCCCCTTGGTAATAATAGTCATAATAACCCTATTATTATCATATTGATAACAATAACAAAAGTCATAATAAGTAAGCTAGGCAAGACAACTCTCAACATCGTGGACACGTGTAGATCATCATGAACTCCTTCTAGGTGACACTACATGGCGTTGAAGTAGAAAGCATTGTAAATGGGAGACAAAATCCTCAGAACCGTCTAGAAAGCAGTTTCTACCATGCAGAAAAGTTAGTTGACAGCACTCACAGGGAACATTATGTCTTATATTTGCTATGTCAGCAGAAAAATATCCGAAACTTTCAGTCAAAACCTAGAGCTATTGCTTAAGCCCCTCGGTCTGTGGAGCAGCCCTAGCAAACTGATATGGGCAATTTTCTTTTCCATTTTTTTCCATTTCTTTCTTTTCTATTTTGTATCCAGTTACACTGGGTAGAACCTCTACAGTAACATCGTTGTTCCTGTATCTCCGGAAGTCATATTTTAAAATTTTTAGTATATAAAATGTGCATGCATAAAATGTGACATAAAGTGTGACATATAGACTCACATGTTTACCCCTTTATTTCAGTCCTAAAAACACACTCACATGTTGAGCTAGATGGAAAAGCTATCCAAATGATAACCATGATGCTGATTGGACTTTGCCTCTCAGTATCGCCCCCTCCAGCTATCAGCACAGCGCCAACAGGTGAGGCAGAACCAAAGCCGCCATTCAGAAGACTCTCTGTTATTAATTAGTTTCAAATCATGAATTATATTATTTCTACTGCCTCAGCTGACCTCAACTTAGCATTTTTCATGTTGTCTTGTGTTCCGGGATTTAACTTGGCAAATAACTCTCTCCTCCTTGTATTCTTGATCTCATTTCCTATTTGTGTATCTGCTTCCCCCAGATCCTGACCTTCATGTGTCTGACCTAGGGCCGGTAATGGGACTAGGTAATGCGACTCCAAATCCTGAATGCTTCTTTTGCTTAATTACTTGGCTTGGTCTTTTGAAACCTGGACGCCGCTTTGATCCTCATAGCAGTATTAACTCAGCATGAGTTAACTCAGAACAAAATTGATTATGCTAAGAAGAGTTAAGAGATTTTTGCTCAGTGTTACAGGACTTGGAAAATTTGCGGATGCAGACAGAACTCAATACATAAGCTAATAATCTGATTGTTCTCATTTCTCATCGTCTCTTTTCTATCCCTGTATATATTTCTGAATACAAAATAATTTTAAAGTTTGGGAAAGAGAGAAATTTGTAAAGAAAATAGAGCCACCTATAAGTCTACTGTGCTCAGAAATCGCTATTGTTAACTTCCTAATCGAGAGAGAAGAACCGTTATCTGTGTGTATCTAACCACATACACATTTTTTAAAAGGATTTTATTTCTTTATTTGACAGACAGAGATCACAAGTAGGCAGAGAGAGAAGGGGAAGTAGGCTCCCCACTGAGCAGAGAACCTGATGCGGGGCTCGATCCCATTATCAATACCCTCTACCCACAGGTACCTTTGTCACAGTAGATGAACTCACATTGACACATCATAATCACCCAAAGTCCATAGTTAAAATATGATTAATTTTCGGTGTTGCATATTCTGTGGGTTTGGGTAAATATATAGAAACATGTATCCATCACTGTAACATCATACAGAGTATTTTCACTGCTCCAAAATACCTCCATTCCCCCTCCCTACCCCTGGCAACCGCTGATCTTTTTACTGCCTCCATAGTTTTGCCTTTTCCAGAATGTCATGTGGTTGGAATTAACTATGCAGCCTTTCCAGATTGGCTTCTTTCACTTAGTAATATGCATTTAAAGTTCCTCCGTGTCTTTTTATGCTTTCATAGCTCATTTCTTTTTAGCACTGAATAATATTCCATTGTCCAAAGTGGCTGTACCCTTTTGCATCTCCACCAACAATGAATGAAAGTTCTTGTTCCACACCTTCGCCAGCATTTGGTCTCTCAGAATTCCAGACTGTGGCCATTCTAATAGGTGTGTAGTGGTATCGCTTTTCAATTTGTGTTTTCCTGATGACATATGCTGTATAACATCTTATCCAAATGTTTTAACAACTGGTTAGGGTTATATCAATGTAAATCAGCTGATTAGCATCTCTGAATATATTGTGTTTTAATATCTAGCTAGATAGGAATCAGAAGCCTGATATTTAGGGGCACCTGGTGGCTCAGTCAGTTAAGCATCTGCCTTTGGTTTAGGTCATGACCCCAGTCCCAAGATCAAGCCCAGTGCTGGGCTCCCTGCTTAGCAGGGAGTCTCCTTACCCCTCTGACTCTCCCCACTCTGGTGCTCTCTCCCTCCCTCTCTCTCTCTCAAATAAATATACTTTTTAAAAAAACCCTAACATTTAATGGCTACAAAGTACTTAAATACATGGATATTTCATCCACTACATCTTTATATTGGTCTCCAGCACTTTGTCTTTTTGTTGAATCTGTGTGTTTACTATTCATTAAAGAAACCATCATTAATTAAATTTCTATAAATTCCTCTTAGTTCTCCCTTAAAATTTGATCATATGATAGCACCTACCACATCATATTTAAATGATATCCCTAACCTTTTGTTTCTCTTACTGAGCTATGCATCCTGCAAGAATAGGGACTGTGTCCTGGTCATGATTGTGTTGGTGGTGTTGGCTGTTTAATAAATGTCTACTGAGGGGCGCCTGGGTGGCTCAGTGGGTTAAGCCGCTGCCTTCGGCTCAGGTCATGATCTCAGGGTCCTGGGATCGAGTCCCGCATCGGGCTCTCTGCTCAGCGGAGAGCCTGCTTCCTCCTCTCTCTCTCTCTGCCCGCCTCTCTGCCTACTTGTGATCTCTGTCTGTCAAATAAATAAATAAAATCTTTAAAAAAAAAAGTCTACTGAAATGAACTGTAGTAATAGTCTAATATTCTTTCTAATGTTCCCTACAAGACTTGTTTATTTATTTATAAATTTTGGATTTTTTTTTAAATATTTTATTTATTTATTTGACAGAGATTACAAGTAGGCAGAGAGGCAGGCAGAGAGAGAGAGGAAGGGAAAGAGGCTCCCTGCTGAGCAGAGAGCCCAATGTGGGGCTCGATCCCAGGACCCTGAGATCATGACCTGAGCCAAAGGCAGAGGCTTATTTATTGGCCTCAGTTAATATCTAGGTTTTAGTGGATTTTTAAAAATATAAATTTTCACATTACTTTCATCTTCCCTCTGCCTACTCCTCTAGGCAGGCCTAATTAAAAACCACTTTGGAGGTAAGTCTACTGTATTTGAGAATTTTTCAAAGCCTTCTGTTGAGGAAATTCTTCTCAGCATTCCAGTCCAGTTAGTCGAATGACCACTGGGATCCTATTTTATTCACAGAGATGTCAGTGGTGAGCGATCATGATAACTTCATCTTGCCCTGTCTGATCTGAACTTGGAAACTTAGGAACTTGTGCTTCATGTTCATACATTCGTTCATTCAATAATTCATTATATCTTTATTGAACTCATATTACCTGCCAGATCTGTGGATCGACAGATAAATAAAACATAGTCTCTACCTTTGAGGAATTCCAGATTAGTGGGGGAGGCACGTTCTATACCACAACATACTAAGTTTCATAAGATACTTATACACAGTGTAAAAATGCACTGTATTGTCATATTTTGACGCTTCACTTCCTCTATGGGAGGAATACCCTAACCAAGTTAAAAAAAACACTTTACCCCTACTAGCAAAATAAGGCTTCCTAAGCCCTTCATTATTGGGAAGTTTTAAATAAAAAATTTTTTTAAAGCTTTAATTTTCCAAACAGCACTTCTTGTCAATATCAGAGAGCACATGACTGATAAAGGAAAAAGGAAAAAGAAAAATAGAATCTTTAAACGTTTTCTAGCAATGTTAAAAATCTTCCCAGTCACTGAAATATTTTCATATCACATCACAAAGAGAAGATGCTTGATAACTTATCTTTACATTACCTGTCTCATGAAAATGATTGTTCAAGAGCCTAAGGCTTGCAAAAATCAAGCACGGGAAATAGTTACAATGATACCATTGTGTATAAGTAAACTTACACTTGCCTTCTGTGAGAAGCCTTTAATAATTATACCTAACATATCTGACACATGGGAACAAATCATTTTCTTAATACATCCTTTTTCTTTACAAGAAAATCATTTTCAAAAAAATCATTAAATGAAATAAATAATGATAATGGCCAGAAAGGAAACTCAAACAGCATAAAGTTTCTTTTATTAAATTTCATTACAGGGGTGCCTGGGTGGCTCAGTTGGTTAGGCAACTGCCTTCGGCTCAGGTCATGATCCCAGGGTCCTGGGATCAAACCCCATGTCGGGCTCCTTGCTTGGCAAGGTGCCTGTTTCTCCCTCTCCCTCTGCCTGCTGCTCTGCCTGCTTGTGTTCTCTCTCACTCTCTGTCAAATAAATAAATGAAATTTTTAAAAAAATTCATTACATAATCATGCTTGTAATGAATAATTAATTTTACAGTGAAAAGGAAAAAAGTAATAGATTAATTCTTTTTAATTATATTTAAGGATTTTTTTGAAAAGGGAACAACATATGGGTTTGTTGCACTAATAACTACATTAAAATGTAATAACAATTAAGTACCATTTAACAAAAATAACAGTTTTATTTTTTTATTTTTTTTTAAAGATTTTATTTATTTATTTGACAGAGAGAAATCACAAGTACACTGAGAGGCAGGCAGAGAGAGAGAAGGAAGCAGGCTCCCTGCTGAGCAGAGAGCCCGATGCGGGACTCGATCCCAGGACCCTGAGATCATGACCCGAGCCGAAGGCAGCGGCTTAACCCACCGAGCCACCCAGGCGCCCCAAAAATAACAGTTTTAAAAGAACACATTTTTTATTTTCAAGATACTATTTAAATTCAGTAATGTTTCATGTATGAATTAAATTTGTGTTTGATGAGCAAAAATATTACACCTAGTAGCTTATAGTTTCACTGTTTTAAATTTTAAATACAAAGAGAAACTCCAAGGGATCATACAGCATTATATAATTAAAATAACTCAAGTTCTGTGTCTTTGTCTTTCTAATCACTGTTTATGAGTCACTGGTTTTCCATGTTTATTTCTGAGCCACTACTTAACAGGAATGTGTAATGTCTTTTATTAAATTCAACAATGATTTCAGAGATAGTTTAGAACTTAGACCCACAAAATATTTTTTTCAGGGAGAAATATTTTATCACTGACATTACTTAGAATTGCTGGCATGTAGAAAAAATAAAAAGCAGACTGTAAAAGTTAGTTTTATTATTGTCTTTAAATTCTAAAGACAATGATTTCCCTTATTTGACTGCTCTGGGGCAAACATTTTCATCCCAAAGCCCTTGGAATGGCACTTACTAGACCATTTACCTAATGGTACTGTCACTTTTACAAATAATATTGTTTCATGATTACATTTCTGCACAGGTCACTGTGCTAGGTACTCTCATTATTTCCTTTGAGGCTCCCCACACTTTGACAAGGCAAGTACCACTCCTTACTCTCATTTCATGGATGAGGAAACAATCTTAGGGACGTTAGGTAACTTGGTTCAGGTCTCATGAACAATAACATAGTCGGTCTTCAAGCTCAGGTCTGTCTGATTCAAAAGCCATAATCCAGCCAATCCTGCTTCTGTTTTTTTCATGCAACAGGTATGAATTGAGTGCCTTCTGCAAGCAATTAATAGAGGAGTGCATAAGAAATAGTTCTTGTCAGCAAGGGTTCTAAGATTAGTCAAGCACCTGCTTTCCCCAGACATGGCCACTCACCTATGACTATCACCATGGATTGATTTTCCCTATTCTGAAACTTCATCTCAATGTTGTCATAGAGTATATAGTCTTTAGTGTTTACTTTTTTTTTTCTCTCTCTCTCTTTTCTGTTCTCTCTTCCTGGGACTCCTATTAATCAAGTGTTAGAACTTTGATCTTGAAGACTGACTCTCCAATTTTTATAGCTTTTCTGTTTTCTCCTTGTTTGTTCTTTCTGATTTCCTCATTCATGACTTCCCACACCTGCATGTTTAGAATTCCCCTGTTTTTCCTAACTGCTGAAGTCTCTCAGAGTTTTCATTTCCTTAAGTGATTTATAATATTTGAATATGAGCTCACTTCCAACAGAAGTTGTTCTTTATTTCCTAGCTTGAGGCACAATCCTAATGAGTATACTGTATTTGTCTCCCAGTTGGGCCCCTTCATGTTTCACTGGGCCAGGCCAGTGGCCACTGTTTTGGCAAAGGGTCCCTGCACCTTGTGAGAAGTACAAATTTGGACTCCACGCTCACACACGGTGCAGTCTAAATTCCTCTGGGCTGCTTTGTCTCCCCTGATTTTAGGTGGATGGATGGCTTCTTGGATGTCTCTCCCAGTCAGTTTCACAGAAGCAGTCTTTTGGGACTGCTGGCTTTTTGCAAGATGGTTATCTTTAGTTCCCAACAAGAATATGACCTGAGGCTTGTATTTAAAAAAAGATTAAAGAAGACAATTTAGAGGATACAAAAAAAAAACTTTATTTAACACTTCATGAAGTGGACAGTCTCCATTCGGAGAACCACAAAAATGGGGCAGAAAAAAATGGGTTTATACGATAAAGAATAAAGACCAGGGAAGAAAAAAATAGAAAGTATCAGAGTAGCTGGAGCCACATGGTCACCCTTCTTTGGCATGAGAAAGAATAAGGAAATAAATATGGGACCCAGAGTTAACTTGCATCTGGGGATTGGCTGATTGGGAGATATTGCATTTCTGCGCAAGTGGAGCATTTACAGGGACATGAAAATTATCATTTAAGTTTCAGTTTGCTGACCTGGCACCCCAGCTGCATTCTGGGCCTAGAAGTTCACTTCACATTTTAGTGTCTTCACTACTGTCAGAACCCCAAGACCCAAAAGTTAAGGCCTATAAACCCTCGCCTCCTTCAGCTGTAGCTCTTGTTCACTACTGAAATTTTAAATAGACTCTTCACTTCTGGCAACCAAGGATTTCATTCTCTTAGTTTTAAGCTTTTTTTTTTTCTTATATTTTATCTAGAACCCCCCCCCCCCCCTTTTTTTTTGAGGGAATGGTTTTGTAACCGTTTCATATCCATCTTTCCATCCCCCTGCTCCCTACCTCCCTCGACCACCCAGCAAACACCCACTCTCTTCCCATTAATTCCATGTTGTCTTCTCCCTCCCTTCTCTAGATTCTCCATTGCAAACACCCAGAAGTGAGGTCAGGCAACTAGAATCTTCCTTAGAAGGGTCTTTCTTACTGGCTACTTGGAGTAGAAAAGGCTGCAAACATCCATAGGTATGTAACGTGAAGGCTGTTATCCTGCTGCTTATAACTGATCCAGTGAGTGAGTGAGTCAATGGACTTTAAAAGATGTAAAATCAGAGTCATTCATGTAAAGACAGAATTTTAGCTGCATTCTTCCCCTATTACGAAAGTCTTTCAGGGAGGATACACCACTGGGCACAGAGTTAAGAGAATATTTCATTTCAAAGTTTTACTAGCAAGGTTTCAGAATAGTGATTTTCTTTATAAGATAGGGAAGTAGCAGGATCTGAAGACAGAAGGCAAAGTTCAGCCTGAAAACATGCTATATGAAGGAGTTGAATTTTCCTTTTTCTTAGACTCCTGGTTATAGGCCTATTTCGCATCCATTTTGAATCTTCTCCCTACATTCTAATTGCTTCCCCTGAGCCAGTAGCCTTCAGCACAGTCCTCTTAACATAACCTTCCCCTCATCACTTCTCCTTTGAATTTCACACAACGGTGAGGTACAACAGTTGGAGGTGGGATAATTCTGGAGTTTGAGGTGGTATCTGTCCTACCACAAAATAAGCAGGGGCACAAAGCAAATGTAAGAGAAGCACAAAGAGGCATCTGCAATATGAATCGCTTAGGAGGGGACTTAAGGGTCTTAATGATGATGGTAATAGTAGCTGGCACTGATCGCATCATATCATTTACCAGGCATTAACCTAAGCGCTTTGCATAGACAACATCATTTCGATCTAACACTAGATACTATGGCTATTTCCAGTTTACAAATCAGGAAATGGAGACAGAGTGTTAAATAACTTTCTCAAGGTCAGACAACTTGTGACTAGTAAAAAAGTGACAGATAAAGGGGGGGAAAGACAAGGAGAACCCTAGAGTGGCTCAGGAATTCCAAGCAGCCGGAGCTCGTGGACCGTCTATTTATTGTGCTGCAGATCGGTCATAATGCCTTCAGTTTCCAAGTCTCTTCATTCCCAATTTCAAATCCCAAAAGAGTACATCCAATAGGCCCAGCTCTGGTTTGTCCCTGGTAAATTACTGAGCGAGGATCAGAAAATGCAGTAATGTACTACAGATATGGACACCCCTATATATGAGCCATGATGCCCAGAAACGTGGTAGTGGGGGTAAATGGGTAGCCACCCGAAGAAGCATCTCCTGTACAACCTAACAATGTTAGAAAGTATCATGTGTGTATGTGTACCATGTTCTGCAGCTGATATATGATCCAAGGATAAGAATTACATTCATTAAAATATATAGCATGTATGTTTTTATTATTTTTTGGTTTCTCTAAAGTGTGTATGTATATTCAATGAACTGGGATCCATCTATTATTTCATTTTCCTTAATATGGAAAACTCCCTGAAGAAACTCAGTTTTCACTGAAATGATAAGCCTTCAATTTCTATTACTCTTATTTCTCACAGCATGCTATTCTTGCTACCCTGAATAACCACCTGCTGAAAACAGTGAAACCTGCTAGATTAAAAAAAAAAAAAATCAAATACACTGATGAACTGGTAAGAAATGAAGGAATTCTCAAAAAGGAACTAAAGAAAGAAAGAAAGCAAAATGAGAGGAACCTGAGAATAAGTAAAGGCCAAAGTGGGATGTTGCTAAGAGATTATCTGTCAAATTCTGGACACCTACAGCTCCTGCTTTGGTAGCTGTGCAGCATGCCAAGGTCAGGAAAGAAAGCCAAGAATTCATCTAAGAGTAGGAATCTACCATGGGGCAAATCTGAGGCCCCAAAAGGCTGCATTCCCAGTGTAAGCGTGAATGAGAAAGAGATCTGATGCACAAGTCAGTAAAGAAACATGGTTGACTTGACCTTGGAATCCAGAAAAGGAAGATAAAGTCTCTTCTGAGAATGTCCTCTGAGATTCAAATCCAAGCCACTTGGATCTGAGGCCAAATGAAATCTATCCGTGCAGTCCGAACACTTTAAGTGGAAAATTTAATCTGGTTGTAGGGTTAATGGTGCCTCCATGCAACTTGCAGAAGAAAATACTGTCTAGGAAAACTCAAATTTAACTCTGGCTTTAGAGAATCCTGACAGTTACAACCCCAGAAACTTGAGTGCAGAATCCAAAATCATAACCCACAAAAAAATAGACACCATGAGCAAAAGCTAGAAGAAACAACAAATAGCACAAAAGACCCATAAAACTTTCAGTTTGGGATTTAACAGACATAGAAGAACACAGACAATTTAATGTTTATCTTATGATAATATGTTTAATTTGTATAAGAAATTAGAAAATGGTTCAAAAAGAACTAAATAGAATTTTTAAAAATAAAAAAGCTATTTGAAAATATTGAGATGGACCATATGAAAGACCAAAAAAAAAAAAAAAAAAAAAAGGAGGGGGGATAAAGTGAGAAAGTCTTAGAGATGTTCCATAGATATTCTAAGAGATAATGGAGAAGATGGAAAACAAGCAAATAGGAGAGATAATGGTTGGTAATTTTCTGCAATTTTTCCAGGACACTAATCCTGAGATGCAGCAATCCTTTAAAATCCTAAGCATGGTTTAAGCATTTTTTGAATGGTAGGAATGAAGAAGAGGAAGAAAGAAATGACTAGATCCCTAGATTCACCACTGAGAAACCACAAAACCATCCAACAAATCTCAAAGGCAGCCAGAAGAAACGAAGGGAGGGAAGGAGTGGAGGAGGAAGACTGAAAGCACTAGATTTTACATAAAATCACAGAAAGTAAACTAGGTTAATTATTAGAATTGAGGTAAGTTTCCTTCGACATTCATCAATATGACAGATAAGTATCCCTACCAAGAGCAATGCAAAAAAATCTCGAGTATAAGAAAAGGTAAGGGAGGGCTAAAGGTGGAAACTCAAATGCATAAAATGTTTCAACTCCAATCTGAAAAATATAAAAACAGAACATTAAATTATGATCCAAAGACAAATTTTCCCAAAACACGAAAAGAGGTAAGACAGGTGGGAAAAAAAAAAAAAGAAAAGAAAAGAAAAGAAAAGAAATCCCCAGTCTTTACTGAGTGCAAACATTTTTAAGAAAAAGGAAATTGACTAGTGAAGATCTAAATATATCAACGGGTGAACAGTTTCGGGGAGGAGCCAAAAGGTAGAAAAAGACACAGCCCAGGACTATAGACAGCCAATACAGGCTATTTACTTAACATAATTAAGTTATTCTTAGGATAGTTCATTAGATATTAAGTCTTCATCCGTTATTTCCGCTTGCTCACTATTTCTTCTTTGGCGGAGGAGCCGGGGGTGCAGGTTCTACGTATAGCTTAATCACAATACGATGACGATGAGAGAGCGCAACATAAAATATGCAAGAGGCTGTCGAGGGCTATCTGTATCTTTTAATATGGGAAATTCATATTCACCCCCATATACTTAGTGACACTATTTTAGTTACAAGGAAACCCACCAGACGTCCCATTTATGTTTTTAGCAGTGTGATACCAAGGATAAATTCCAACAAAGAGTTCTATTTTAAACAATCCAAATCGTCCGAACTTTGCTGATTATTCTAGCTTCAGAACATTTTCTATTTGCTTAGCACTCTTTGAAATCTATGACTCACAAACGCCAGGACATGGAATTGTAGCAGTAAAGAACAGGTGAAAAGTTGTTCCTAGTTGTGTTCTGCAGGCGCATACAACTCCCGTCGTTCCCCGTGCAAAAATCAACAAATAAACAGAGGCACCGCATTTCAGATTCTCTTGCGCACCGTTCGCAAGGACGACTGGTTTTTGTAGTTTCTACACGGGTAACTGCCAAGCATATTAATCCTTGCTGGGAGGGAACCAAACTACACTTCCCATAAAGGCGCGGGGCCGGCCTCCGGTCGGCTTACGTCATTGCTTGAACCAACCAATGACAGCTCCGGGCGGCAGTGAGGCAAGCGCCGTCAGGCGCCAAAGTGGTTTTTTTTTTTCTTTTTTTTTTTTTTTTTTTTTTCCGCCGAAGCTGAGCGGGTGCTGCTAGCGGAGGCGCCATATTGGAAGGGACAAAACTCCGGCGACAGCGAGTGACACAAATAAACCCCTGGACCCCCTCGTTCCCCCAGCTCTAAGGGCCGCGATGTTGTACCTAGAGGACTATCTGGAAAGTGAGTGGGCGGCGCTGGCGGGGGCCATCTGTGGGACCTGCGGGCGGGCAAGAGCGCGAGTGGACGGGCAGGCGGGATGGCGGGAGGGAGGGGGAGGCGGGGGATGTTTCTTTCTCACGGTAACTGGCAGCCTCGCTGTGGGCTGCCGGCTCCTTCGACCCCCCCCGACGCACGCACGCACGCAGCGACGTAAGCGCGTATTTTCGCCGTTGGCCCCGCCCCTCTGACGGACTCTCCCTTTGACAGTGATTGAGCAGCTTCCAATGGACCTGCGGGACCGCTTCACCGAGATGCGCGAGATGGACCTGCAGGTGCAGAGTAAGTCGGCGCGTTTGCTGGTCTTGGCCGCGCGCGTTCAGTGCCAGACTTACTTGCCATCGACTTCATCGCCTCTGCTGTTTGACTGTCCTCCGGCTCCCTGGCTAGTGCATACGGAGTTGTAAAAAAGAAAAGGCAGTGCCGAATCTTGCCTCTTGCTTTCCACGCTACTTTTCTCCTTGCTTTTTACAAGAGGAGGAGGCATTAGGGCACGTGTATGTGTTCCTTTCTCGAATTCAAGACTCTGCAATAAAAGTTTGTGTGCCTTCAATGAGAACGTAGATACATGTCTTAATGCACATCGGTGTAAACGTTGAGAAGATTTTGACTTGAGCCCTTACGTGTGGAACATAGATTTCAGCATCTATACTTTTGTTAAAGTTCGTTCTACTCGAACATTTTCAAGAACGGAAAACACAGAAGCATAGGTTATATGCGGTTGTTTAGTGACCTGGTGAACTTGGAATGCCAGATTTTGAAAAGTTACACCTTAATAGGATACATTCTCACTTCTCAACAGGATGGTATTTTTTCAATCAAAATGAGTGAGGGAAATAGATTATACTGTAAAGGTTTCTATCTGTTGTAATAAAAATTTTGACTTTTCTTCTATCAGTGATAGCTTGGTAGTCTGGTTACTTTATCCCAAAAATTAACGTTGTTCTTTCATAGAGCAGTATTTGGTTTATCTGATCATTTTTCCTGTGACGTTTATAAAAAAGAGTTTATGGTTCAAAGAAGTAAAGAATCAGTGTTTATGGAGATAAGAAGGTAAATACTTAGAGCGAAGCTACACTTAAAATTACATTTAAAATGAGTACAAACTTAAGTCCACCATGCTCTAAAAGAACCTCACAAACCTTCCCCTTTTATGAAACGAATGTAAATAGCTGTTCCAATTATCTTGTAGAGCTACTACCAGATAAAATTAAGATTAATTTTATTAATTTATTTTATTAAAAATTAAGAGTGTGAAATGAATTATACATTACATAATTAACATGTACAATCAGGCTTACTCTTATAGCTGGATGTTACTCTGTTTAGATGTAGGTACTCCTTAATTAAATTGTATAAATGACAGTAATGACTTGCCTTCATGGGGTCTATCCTCAGGAAATCTGTTTCTTGATCCCATTTATTCCAGCTATGTTTAGGCTATATACATAAAATGTTTCTCATGCTTCCAGGTTTTTTTCTTAGAAAAGTAGAGGTGGAAGAAGATCTGGGTTTGGGGGTATAATTGGGAAGAAAGGGGTATCTTGGAAAGAGATCAGAGAACCAGCATTTCTTGAGGTAGCTAAGGACCTGTACTTTCTTCCCCTTTGCTTCTCTGCCTCCAGTCCCCCACAACATACTGCATACCCATTGTTCATTAATATACTTGTCACAGCCTCTTGTCAGTTTCATGTGGCCATGCTTAATACAAGGTGATATGATATGGAAGCCTTCTTTTATTCAGTGGATTATAGTGTCGAAGTCTGAATTGTGTATTTCTTTAGCTTGTTCACAAAATTGATTGTAGCTTTAATGTAGTCGAAATGCTAAAGTAGTATTGTCTGCAGGTTTTGATGTCAGATAGATCTGAGTTCGTATTAGGGTTTTCCTGACTTGTTTTTTGATCTTGACCATGGTTTTCATTGTCTATAAAATGAAAATTATCTGAGGATTTAAAATAACACAGATAAATTAGAACTTATAGTATTTGATACAAAGTAGGAATTCAATAAAGGGTAATTTATTTTGTACTTCTTCATTGTTACTACAAATTTTA
This sequence comes from Mustela nigripes, assembly GCF_022355385.1. NCBI lineage: Eukaryota > Metazoa > Chordata > Mammalia > Carnivora > Mustelidae > Mustela > Mustela nigripes. Next base: position 29,352,774 of record NC_081560.1, on the reverse strand, counting down.
CATTCTCTTGTGATTTGTACTTAGATTATGTAAATGAGAGATTTTATAAACTTGCATTTTATAATAATTAGAATTTTCTTAAGTTAATAGGTGCTATGGATTAATAAAAGAGATTTATTTATAAAATTAGTTAGAAATTGCTTATTTAAACAAAGAAAAATTTAAAAATCACTGTAAGACTTCTTAGAATCTTTAAAAACCTATTATTGCCCTGAAAATCTCCAAAAGTTTTTCCTTCACTTACATAACAGAATCACTTTTTTTTAAACTTTTCCTTTTTTACTAGACATGGAATGAGATGAGTATTCTTGGCACACACTTAGGGAAAAACTTATCTAGAATAAATAATACAGTGTATCAACTGAACAAATTATTGTAACTTCTACTTTCAAGTCATGATATGAAATGATGGAGTGCTTAAAGCCGTATAGTGGGAGGTTAAAATCTTTTTATTACTTTTTCTTATTAAAAGAAAGGTGAGGATTATCTATTGGTACTTTTAATAAGAAATTGTGCTTTAGCACATTCGGCTGATTTAATACCATTAGCTTTTGACCTGAAGGCTGTACTATTGAAATAATGTGGTGTAGAACCTATCTACGTTGTTCACTGCTTTGACTACTGGAAAAATTTTGAAATAACAAATACAATTGTTGGAGAAAATTGTAAGTTGTTTTTTTTTTTTTACAGGAGTATTTAAACCATTTACATAATCAAAGCATGACATATTTAAATAAGTTACTGGCCAAGTGAAAGAGTGTATGTTGTCAGATATTTTTTTCTTTTCCCAAATCAAAGCATGTATATTTAGTATATGAATTTAGTCATCTAAATATGAAATGTTTTTATTATGTCATAGATGCAATGGATCAACTAGAACAAAGAGTCAGTGAATTCTTTATGAATGCAAAGAAAAATAAACCAGAATGGAGAGAAGAACAAATGGCCTCCATCAAAAAAGTATGTTCAACATTCTGGATGATGTATCAGTAAATAGCGATGTCCTCTGAGAAAGATTTTAAAATGAAATTGTTTTCTGGATATCAAAATGAGGGAAAGTTATCAATGTTATTAAAGTTATCAATGGCTCTTTAGAATTTATATAATTTGTATTTTAGAGCTTCAGGTGTAGCAATTTTTAATCATTTTGGTAATTTAAAATCTGTTTCAATAATTAACAACTTTTATTAGAGAATTATAGAATCATCAAAAGTCCATATTTGTCTTTTAATTTATTTTATTCTGGTTACAGCTAATTAAGCTTGCCTTGTCTTCACAGACATTACATTGCCTTCCAGTTTGGGCCACAAACTGGGGTGAAAATTAGCTTACCTTGAAGCATATTTTATATATTGCTAGGTACCTAAGTTGGTAGAATCACAGAAGAACAGAATCTTAAGAGTTGAAAGGATCCTTAAAGTCTTTTAGTTTAAAACTCTAAATTTGTACATGAATGGAGACTAGAAATACAGAATTTCTTGTGTTTTGATTAGTTTATAGTACTTACATGTCTCTTCCAGATTAGAATGAGTATCAGATCTTTTCCCAAGATTGTCTGTAAATGTGTGACCCAGTAAAACTGGGGTACATTGGAAGAACTGCATAGAAGGCCTGGGTTTGGTCGTGACTGCCATTTAGCTGTGTGACATTGGATAGATTCTTTAATATCTCTGAGTGGTAATGGCTCCCTTATCCCCAACCTTCTTAGAATTGTTCAAAGATCAACCGAGAAAGAAATTTGAAAACTACAGATTTAGAGTATTGTGTAATTTATTTTGCCACATGGGGGGAAGTCCAGAATTGGTTCTGGCTTGAAAGATACCTGGAGGCCCCATGTATATGGGTATAAATGTTATCTCACATCTATACAAGTGACCCTTGAACAGCCTGGGTTTGTACTGTATGGTTCTACTTATATTTGGATTTTGTTTTTCATAAATACGGAGCAGTACTGCAAATGTATTTTCTTAATAACTTTTTCTCTAGCTTACTTTGTCGTAAGAATACAGAATTTAATACATAAAATACGCATTAATTTGTTGTTTCTGTTGTTAGTAAAGGATTCTGGTCGACAGTTGGCTATTAGCTGTTAAGCTTTTAGTCAGAAGCTTATATGTGGATTTTCAACTACATGGGGGACACCGTGTTCAATGGTCACCTCTTTAACACAAATCAGTCATCATCCCTTTAACCTATTAAGTTTTTGGTGTAGTACAACTTGGCTATACACTTAAAAGCCTGGTTCTCCATGAGAATTGATAGAATCATGTTTTTGTTTTTAAATGATTTGCTTATACTGAGGAGAAATCTAAAGTATAGGTTTAATTGTATGAATTAATACCTAACTTAAAATGAGAGTTAAAAAAAAAAAAAAAAGAAGAAAGAAAATGCAAGGTCCAGGGGTGACTGGGTGGCGAAGTGGGTTAAAGCCTCTCTGCCTTTGGCTCAGGTCATGATCCCAGGGTCCTGGGATCGAGCCCCGCGTCGGGTTCTCTGCTCAGCAGGGAGCCTGCTTCCCTTCCCGACCTGCCTGTCTGCCTACTTGTGATCTCTCTCTCTGTCAAATAAAAAAATAATTTTTTTTTAAAATGGGGAGAGCAAATATTCTTTATAAATTAAATTGTAACATTTTCTGTGAAAGAAAGAGTATTTATTAGTTCACGTAACGTTTCCTAGCTTAGAGGCTATACTTGGACTGGTATTTAATTTTACTTATATCTTTTTTAGGAGCGCTGAGCATCTTCCTTTAATTCTTGGTCATTGTACATAATTTCTAATCCTATCCCATCCCCATCCTATCCTTAACTGGATTTTTATTGCTAATGTAGGGTGACTGACATTGAATGCAAGTTATGATAATGAAAATGCAGTTATATGTGCTGAATATACATATTTTCAAATTATTAATTTATTCTTGAAACTCTTTTTATTCAGGATTACTATAAAGCTTTGGAAGATGCAGATGAGAAGGTACAATTGGCAAACCAGATATATGACTTGGTAAGTGAAATTAATGTGCATGCTATGCCATAAGTACTTAAATTATGGGTTATGTCTTAAATTTTGTTGGCTTAAATATTAATAGGAAGAATAGACTAAATTTTGAGGTACTGCTTTCTTCCTTTCATTTTCTTCATTTGAGCTTTCAGTGTCTATTTTTTGGTTTCTTTGTGGAGAGAAAACTAAAACTGTCAGAGTCCATAGTTTTAGTCGATAGGTCAAGAACCTTATGTTTTAGACAAATTTACATTATTATAAGATTTTAGCTGATGTTAGACTTTTTTTTTAACAAGAATTGGTGTTTAAATTTATTTTACTAATACTTATCTTAAGGTAGTGTATTTACTTACCTGATAAATCATCTTGAGATTGTTTCTGTGGTAATAAAATACACATAAGAATACTGTGTTGACAAGACTTCTTAGTTGCCTGATTAAATGAAGAAGAGAATCATTTGAGTCCGTGTTAAGAGATAGTATTCAACTATCTGTTAAGTGATATCAAATAGGTAGCACTCACCAGCTGGCTCAGGTGGCAAAAATGGGAAACACTTGATTAAAAAAAGTTATTTTTTTGCAGTAGCAATACTTGCAAAGGTTTAAAATCACTATAAGACAAAAGCAGTATTTCTCAAACTGGTATGATTATGAAGCTCTCTTTTATGTAAAGCATCTTCTAAAATATATACTTTAGGAAATACTCATTTCTGATTCTGCTTCACAGCAAGTTAAAGCTAAAAACAAATGGACACTTATGGCTAACTTTAGCATATAGATTTCATATCTATTTTTATAATTTATCTGGATATAGTCTTATTACTGAACAAGTGTATATAAATATAAATGTTACTGGTTAGACACAAGATAAAAGAAGGTACATACCACTCATGGTATACATTGTAGATGATATAGAAGACTAGAAAACATTTGCCATGTGAAGCCATAGGAAATATTTCCTTGTTCTCATACAGCAGAAATTTTTAATGGCTGTTATAACCTAGGCTCTTTTGTTCATGCAGTTATTTTGAAGACAATTTCATAAAAGATAAAATGCCTTAAGAAGAGAGTTAACTATAGCTTGATTTACTATGGAATTGAAAAAAAAAAAGAAATTCTTAATTGTTTTGGTCTTGAATTATGTCTATAAACACAGAGAAATACATTTATATTTGAATCCAAGAGAAATTTCTTTAGTAACATTGTGCCTCATGTTTAATGATTATATGTGTCAGTCTTTATTTAGAGACTGCCTGCATTTTAAATCTTATAGCTCTTTGGCTGTGCTTTATATTTTGTTATTTTAGTACTTTTTATAATTTAAAAAAATTCAGTGTATTTCAAACATTTAGAAAAATACGTCTAATATAAATATGTTCTCTTTAAATATGTGTGGATTTTTGGTGTGTATCTATCCATTATTTATGAACCACACTGTTTATTCACTCTTGTGCTTTGTATAATGGAGTTTTATCTGCACATAACAGAGGAACAAGGTGTACATACTACGAATGGCTTCTGTCCTCAAGGTGTTGGTAAACTAGTTAGGAAGACATGCACAAGTGAAGTGAGGAGCCTGTATAGAAACGTGGAATAAAGATTATTGCAGTTAAATATGAAGTATCTGGTAAAAGACTGAGCTAACTCATGTAGAGTATTGTTAACTTCTTAGAGGATATGAGATGAGTTTTGAACAAAATTTATTCAGAAGCTCTGGGACCTGGATTAGGTGTTGTATTGAGGGGAAAGCAGTTCACTCAGAGATATGGATAAACATAGAATGAAGACAAAACTTAGTAAATTCTTTGAATGGGATAGATCTTTTAGGCTAGGCTGTTAGGTAGTAAAAGGTGAGATAATGAATTGAACGAAATGTAATAAAAAGCAGGTGCCCAATATGGATCCACGCAACCATGAGTTCAGCCACTTCACTGATAGCAGGACTTTGGATAAATTACTTAATCCCCAAATCTTAGTTTCCTTATCTGTAAAATAGCAATATTAATTTGTGCCTTACAGGAGGATTTCACACGTCTATAAAATGATCTTGGCTTGTAAGAGCGCCACGCTGCTTCCCTTTCGGCTCTGCCAAGTGGCAGCCTGCGTCTTCCCCCTGCCCCCAGTTGTTTCCAGGACGCCTTTCTGTCTTTCGTTTACTCTTCCCCTTCCTTCCTCTGCCCTTCCTTTTTCTGTCCTCCCTGTCCCTTTCTTCTTGTGGCTTTTCTTTTCCTCTCACTCCTTCCCGTCCTTCCTATTTTGGCACTCCATATTAAATTGCTATTTCAAGGGATCATGACATCCTTAATACAAGAATCCATTCCTTTTTGAGACTTAATCACCTGTACCGTGCTCCCATCTTCGTGACCTTCCGCGGCCCCTGTGGCTGTCCCTCCTAACGGTTGCTGTCTCTCAGGCCTCTGTCTGTGACCTGCATTGTTTCTTGCCGTATTCAGGTGATTCTCCCACAGTCTCCTCCCATCTTCTACCCAACACCAGCGGCCAGAAGACCAAGTGCCGCATGGTGAAGAACTGTTCTGTCAGATGCAGTTTTCCTCTCAGCCCCACACGCAACCCAAGCTGAGAAACATGCCTCCGTTAATTATCCGGGTGTTCTCTTAGTTTTGGCAGGTAGACATTAATGATTCCTCAAGCTCAGGCTTCTCTCCCGAGCCTGTTCATCTTAACCGAGAATCCCCAGGCCCTGGAACTCAGTGTATTAATATTAAGACTTAACTCTTAGTCTCCTCTTTTCCTTCTCTCAGGAGAACCGCTGCTCTTCCGTCATTCGCATTAGAATACTGGAAGTCATCCCAGGCTCCTCCTCGTCTCTAGCTTCCCCACATTTCGTTCCTCAACATGTCTTGTTCATTTTATCGTCTAAATATTTCTCATTATCCCTTCCTCTTCACTTCTGCAGCCTGCCACAGTTAAGAGCTTTAAAAAAGTTCTTCCATCTTTGCTTGGGAAACTTCCTCCATCTTTCATAATTCTGCACATGCAGTCTCTTCACTAAAATCTCCTTAATAATCTTGATATTTATGTCATTTATTTCGAGGAGGAGCAATTTCATCACTTAGAAAAGTAACACAAGAATGATTTAAACACAAGATTTTCCTCTCCTACAGATTATCTGTCGGAGGAGGCAGATCATAGCTTGATGGCGGCCCTGATATCCTCAGTGCCTCGGGCTGCTTCTGCTCCATTCCTCCTCTTTTCTGGACAGGTAGAAGAAGAATTGCAGTAGGAGATTACTCAGAAGGGCATATTTTTCAGTTCATTCAGCTCCTTTAAAAGAGCCTTTCTGGAAATCTTACCTACTGACTTCTGCTTATATCTTCTTGGCTCCCTGTAGCTGCCTCTCAAAATGTTGCTTACCAGGGCACATTGCCACGCCAGGTATATGGGGTTCTGTCAGTAAGGAAGGAGGCTGTTGAGAAGGTACTTAGCACTTTGTGCCATACCCTACCCCTCAACAGAATCATACCACCTTCCAAATCATTGTTATTCCCATGATTTTATTATTGTTTGAATTAAATGGTAATTATTTATTTACCTTCTGCTTGTATGGTTGTATTATCCCCTACTATAAATGTCAAGAACTCTGTTTAAAAAAAAAAAAATTAGTGTCTTCAGACTCTATGGTAGTTATTTCTCTGTAAGTATTTGTTCAACAAAATCACCTAAATAGGTTAGTAGAAAGAAAATGACTCCTAAGTTATGAGTCTTAGGCATAGAGTTTAATGGTATCATTCTCTGCGTGAGATATTACAGTTGAGTGACATTTTCTCAAAAGATAATACAGTCACATTTAGTATGCGAAGATTGACTTGGTTTTGATGGACAAACAAGGGTAGGCTGCAGTATAAATAGTCCCATCTTTTCAAGGTATGACGTTAAACCAAGAGAAGTGCAAGTAATGTAATTCAAATTAGTTTAGTCTCCTTTATAGAATCATTCTAGCAGACCAAACAATTTTATAATCTGTGTCTTTGCTCAGATCTTTTTGGTATCGCTCTCTTTAAATACTCTCCATTTTTTTTTTTTTAATTTCTTCAGTTTAGATCCATTTCTTTGACACATAAGCTCATTTTGGAAGTTCTAAAACAGGCTTTATAAATGTGCCTTCAGCAAAAGAGGCATTTTAAAAAATATTTAGGCTTATTGTGAGTTACACGTTTTATTTAAATACGCTTTTTTTGTTGAAATACTTTTCACTTTATAATTACACGATATTTTTTGGCTATTCTCAGTTCCTTTGCTTTTAGAGAGATTCCTTTTAAATTATAAAAACATTTAGTAAACACTATTCGACCTTACTATACAAAGTAATGACAGTACTATTTTCACAAAATAAAAAAAGATTAGCTCTTCTAACTGTGGCTCTTGAGGGTATGTCAGGTTTGTAATCGTTCTGTATCCTCAGAACCTGGCCCAGTAGTTTGGGTGAGCAGTGAACAGAAGGACAAAGTAGACTTCTGAGGTGATCCGATCGAGCGTTTCCCAGACCTTAATATTTGCATCCCACCTTCAAAGTTTTTAGTTTATCCATATCGTATGTACATGTATTTACTAAGTAAATTTTAAAGTGAAATTTATTTAAGAATAAAATGTATTGGGGTGCCTGGGTGGCTCCATGGGTTAGGGTCTCTGCCTTTGGCTCAGGTCATGATCTCAGGGTCCTGGGATCGAGTCCCGCATCAGGCTCTCTGCTCAGCAGGGAGCCTGCTTCCCTCTCTCTCTCTCTGCCTGCCTCTCTGTCTACTTGTGACCTCTCTCTCTCTGTCAAATAAATAAATAAAATCTTTTTTAAAAAGGAATAAAATGTATTTATTTATCTGATGCTATTAACATAAATGAAAAGTTAGCCTCACTTAACACAAATAAGTAATTATAAAATGTTAAAAAACAATGTCCGGCCTCTGTGGAATGCTTGTGCTTTGTGCGTGCACCACATTGCCAGGGTGACTTGTGGTAGTTGAACACTTTATGCTGGAGACTAAGAAATTTACTTTTGCGAGTAATTGCAGTTGAACATGAGGGAATTACTGCCTGGTTCACAGGGAGGTTACTAAATGGATTTACCATCTCATATTAGTTATATTCCCCAAAGTATCAACAGTAAATATCCAAGTGAAAGTCTTTATAAATAGGAAAGAGGAAATTAAATTCCTATAACATTAACATTTGAGAGCTTAGAAAGCTAAGTGCTTCAAAAGTGAGTGGGTGGGACATAGTATAAATGTATAATTACAGTAATTTTTAATCATAGATCGTTTATCCAATAGACAGTGGTACTTCTATTTATATACTTCTACATAATGAGAGAGTATACCTTTCATTCTTTTGGCAGATACTTCTAGAGCACCAGCGATGAGCCGTCACTTGTGCTAAGTGGGCATTAATGACACAGAAGGAATGAATATAGGCAAACTATTAAGTTAAGATTCATTTAGATTTTTGATAAGTGCTATGAAGGAAATAAATGTTGTGGAGAGAGGGATAAAGAGGAATTACTAGGGAAGCTGTTCAGAATGTAGTCAGCAGGAGTGGCATCGTCTCAGGAGGTGACATTTGAGGAGGTACTTGGAAAGTGAGAAGAGCCAGCTGCGGGAAGAGAGCATCAGGAAGAACACTACAGGGAGATGATGGACCAAGGGCCACGTCTAAGGTGGGAGAGTGCTTGGCGGGGTGAAGCAGAGACAGGCCAGTGTGGTTGGTGGATAGTGAGGAAGGAAAAGGTGGTGCTAGGAGGGAGTCAGGCAGGAACCACCACATGCAGGGTCGTCTAAGCCAATGGAAGCAGTGTGTTTTCCTCTGAGGAGAGTAGGAGGCCACCTTAAACAGAGGAGCGAAGTGTACCTTAGAGGAAATCGTCTCTGTGCCTTTGCTTAAACATTGCATTGCTGTGGTAATTTCAAGTAAGCATGTATTATATTTACAGATTTTAATGTACAAGAATTAGATACATAATTATGTTTGATTTTGCCCCTCAGTGTTTTACATAACATGGTATTTCATTTTTATGTATGTTTTACATAACATGGTATTTCATGGTAAATCATTGTAACTGATTTACTGTTAAAATCAGTAGTACACTTTTTATACCTATGACAGTATTGTACTGGTTACTCCATTTATTAAGGAAAGATTAGACTGCATAAATATCCACAAATTAAGAGACTGGTGGAATTAGAGATTCAGTAGAGCAAACCGAAAGTTTAGTTATCTCAGTGGTTGTTTTAGTGGAAATAAGCAACAACAAAAAAGCTATCCTATCAAAATAATTTCCTTCTAGAATCCTGATACTCTTAGTCATTAAACACTTATTTGTATTTCTCAACGAGATGTCACTGTCATCAGGCTGTATTAGATTACAATACCTAATAAAGTTGATTTATGTGTACTTATAAATTGAGCTTTTAGTTAATGCTTGAATGATTTTAGTCTCATACTGCTCAGTACCTTTGAACTTGCTTCTTTTTTATATCCTGGCCTATTACTGAGATGATTATATTTCAGGTGTACATTTTACCTATATATTGGAGAATTCTTTATCTGATACTCTGATTAAAGAAATACATAAGTTTGGCCTTTTGACTTGTCTCCTATCCTTATTGTCTTTTAGGAAGGTTATATGTAGTTTATATGCTAAGGCCTCAAATATTTGAGTCAGCCTAAACATGGATCAGATTTTCACCTATTTTAAATATAATTCAGAGATGTGAAGAATCATTTTCATGACTTAACAGAGAAATAATTTGCCATCATGGTTCCTTTTTCTTCTCCAATTTAATCCTCTTTATTCACTATTACCAGATCTTCTCATAGTTAGAAATTTAACTGTCATTGCCATGGATTTCACCTTAGAACTTTATAGAATAACTTGTGTTCATTCTGAAAGGGCAAACTAAATATTTAAATTTTAGAATTTAATGGTATTGGAAGCCATAAATCATGTAGAAACTTTTTGAAAAGCTGTATTTAGTTCAGTTTGGGTGCATCAGTGACATCTTAAAATATGAATATTGAGACTGGGAGTCAAAAGAGAAAGAATAAAGGATTACAACTCTATGCTAAAATGTTAAAATATGAGGATTTTTCCGTTTCGTGCAGAGGTGCCAAATGTGACTTACCTTTGTGATCATCAAGATGTTAACAAATAATGTTGACAGAATTTCCTTTGGCTCTGAAGAGGTCAGAAAGAAGAGAATTGATTTAAAATTAAAGCAGTTGTATTTTGGGTTGTGAGGTATGATTTGGGTCCATAGAATAAGGAAGCTTTTATGGCTAGTATTTATTGACATAAAGTGGGGAACAAATCAATAATTAGACTCTGTGGTCAGCCTTGTGTTAGGAGTATGTGGTTAATAGAAAATCTCTCTCAATTAGAGTACTACCCTCTCTACTATTATAAATCAATCTTATGAGGTCAGGTATATGTGGAGGAGTGGGGTAATTTAGGTTCTTGCTTTGCCTGATACCTTTGGGGCCATTATGGTAATCTGACAGATTAGGAACTTTTGCCCCTTCAGAATCATGGGGGTAGAGTAGATGTACTCTACAGGTTTCAGGAAAGTTCAGCCATAGCTCTTGCTATGGCTGTTTAATGCGTTGAAGTACTCTCTTGCTTCATAGTTTGAGTTAAACCTCGTAGTAAGCTTTCTAACTTCTAATTTGATTTAGTACAGTAGCAGCGATTCTAAGAAAAACAGTCCTCATTGCCTAATAATTGCTTCTAATATTCATCAGTTCATAATCTTTTTTTTACCTACCAAGAGGTAGGAATGACTGGACCCTATTTACAAAGCTGTCTACCACAATGTGGTTTATGCTTTTCAGTATTTAATTACGTATTTGTTTTTAGAATTATTAAGTCTTTGACTTCTATTCCTTTTTCGGAGCTGCTAGTATTGAAAATTCCGTCATTATTTTCCATGCTCTCATGTGTAACAATCCCTGTCAGTACTATCTTTAACACACTGAAGCAGTTCTTCAACGCTGGGGTGGAAGGAGTTGGGAGAGGGTACATGATGTCTTCATCTCTGACTGCATCCTCCTGACCAGCAGTTTAACATTCTGCCTGTCTATACTGTAGATTACTGTTGTAGACCACATCATGCTTTTACTTTTTTTTTTTTCCTCCCTCTGAGAATCTTGTTTGTCTTCCTATCTCTATTCATTCTTTAATTATTAATTTTTCTTTCCATCTATTTGAAAACAGTACATTCTTCACCCTCTAACTCATTTACCTCCTTTGTGTCTACCACAGCCCAAGGTTATATATGTATTTTTTATGTACTACTTCTAATCCTTTTCTAGCTGTTTCTTATTTGCTACATCCAGGGTATATATATTTTAAAACATTTATTATGTTAAAAAGCTCACATAAATCTTGATTTGTCAGCCAAATTTGTAATTCCTATGAAAGCAGGGATTCTCTCTCATTTTTCATGTATTTTCCATTTAACCCAAGCCAAGCACAAATCTCAATATTGTAGGTAATAAAGGTGGTGGAATATTTTCATTGCATTAAGTGGTCTTGGAATTTAAATATGAGTACTGTTTCTGACTTCCCTTGAGATTAAATTTTGACAATGTAGGAGATATTCTTGAATAACTGAGGTCTGTGTTCACACTTAATTAATTGGAAGGGAGTTTCCATTAAAGGATGCTCAATTACCTGCGTGTTCTTTGAATAGGAGCATTTGTCCATAATACATGCCTCTATAGGATTTTAAATATTGTAATTTTAGATTCTGCCATACTCGGAACAATAACTTGCGTGTGAAGATGGACAGAAAAGTGGGTTTCAAGTTATTGAAAAGTCACTAACCAGTACCCCGCTGGGTGCTGTTATATAAGAAATATAAATAACAAGAAACTATTTTATTTTTCAATTTGAATTATATTATTCTGAGTTAAAGAAAAAAAAACAGTTGGCTGCTACATGCAGAAGTTCAGAGGACAATGTTGGGTATAAATGGTGAAGAACAATTTATTACAAATAGATCAGAGTTAAATCCCTTTTCCATAATGCATTAGCTATTGCCTTTGGGCATGTTACTTAACCCTTCTGAGCCTCCGTTTCTTCACTTACGAGATGGAGACAGTAATAACCTATGTCAGAAGATTAGTGCATGGGCTAGAAAAGATAGAACATCTAATGCACCACGCACATTTCATGGCATCTAACGCACAAAATTGTCTTTTGCTACTTTTCTACCCATCTCCTTCAATTTAGGTATACATTATTTCATTCTTACTTAATTTTTTTGCCTTCATGATGAATCATAGACACTTTGATATTTGTAAGAAAGTCACTCTTAATTATTTAGTAATGATCCATTGCCAATCAAGAGTTTGATAAAGATGTTGTCAATAATATAACAATATTTTTCAGAAAATTTATGTTTTCTTTTTTCACTTATAGTGGCAAATTTGAAAAAGTATTGAAAAATATTTAATATTAACCTTAAAAAATTAAGACTTAGTTGTTCTTAGTTGGAAGTATCATATAATTTTCTGAAATCAGTCAAAAGATCTGTAGTTGAATGAGAAAATAAAATTTGCCACCTTCACAAGGGCTGTAGTATTATCAATAAAACTATTTTAACCAAGCTCTTTGGGGAATGGAGTTTTCTGGCTAAAAAACCCCTTTGGTTTCAACCCTTTGCATAAATGTTTACAAGTATAATGGTTTACTTTTCTGCCTTAGAGAAACGTATGTGTAGAATATAGTAGCCTCTTTGTTTATAGACTAAGGATCTTTCATTTTTCATTCTAAGTAACAGTTATAGTATGGCAGAGTGGTGGATGGCCTTACTATAAGTAGGAGGAGATTAGGTCGAAAGTAATCCCAGGGTATACTATAAAAAGTTACCAACCCTCCCGCACTTCCTCCCACCTCAAATCCCAAGTATCAGTATTGTTTAGTTTCACATCTCACTTCTTCTGAAAGTTTTCTAACAAATTGTGATTCTGGTTTCTTAAAACTTCAAATTTATTACAGGAGGCTTGAATATTATTTCACCTAGCCCTCATTTCATAGATTAAAATATTGAGGTGTAGGTTCATTGACTTGCTCAAGGATACTAAGCAGATGCACTAAAAGAAATAAAGATTTCGTTTCCTCATTAAACTGACACTTTAATAGTGTCCCAAATTTTGGTGGTTATCTTTGATCTTCTTTGAAACAGGTAGATCGACACTTGAGAAAGCTGGATCAGGAACTGGCTAAGTTTAAAATGGAGCTGGAAGCTGATAATGCTGGAATTACAGAAATATTAGAGAGGCGTAAGTAAAATTTACAGTTTTCCATCGATGTTGGACAGCCCATGTGCAAATCGCTGAGGAGACACTTGTCCCATGGAGACTTCTCAGATGGTGTGCTTCTGTGGATGGTGGCAGCCGGGTGGGACAGCGTGGACTCTAGCAGCCAGAACCCTTTGGGTTGGATATGGAGACAGGTGATACAGGATATCCTACACTCACTCTTTATTAAAATCACATACTAAGTCATTCCATTTTTTAATATGGATATGTTAGTAAGATGAGTGATGAGAATAAAGATTTAAAGAAATAGAACCATCTAGAAAGAAGTTAACCATCTGTCATTAAACGTATGGCCTTTGCTCTGCCTGCGGATACACTTAAACTCTGAGGGAGGCTGTTGTTTTTTCTCCCGAAGAACTGTCTTAAGGCTTTTCCTCAACTGAAGATTTAGTTGATTCCAAAGCGTTTCCTTTTTTTCTCAAAGAAGTAAATTTTTTCTTATCACTAAGAAACAGTTTAATATTTCCTTGCAAGGTTCTACTTGATCTCCTGTTAAAATTTACCTTTATTCTTTTTTTGATGCATTTCTTCAGCAAGAGCATATACCTGTTTGTACACACTGATAAAAAATTTCTTTAATGGTGTTAAATCATGTGTATATGTGCACACTCCCTAGAATAAGGGAACAACCTAATCATGAATCCGTCTTGGTATCCATAGTGACATCTTTGTATTCAAAAGTAGATCTATCACTTCAGATGATCATCTAATTTATTTGTGATACTTTTATTCCAAGAAGACCCTATCTGAGAATAATAAGTATTTTGAGACAAAATAAAATATTCTATAGCTGTTCTAGTTTTTTTTTAATGCTAATAATAGCTGTGAATAACAATAATTCATGCCTATTCAGTACTGCAAAAAGGTTAATGAAGCATCCTCTTTAAGGACACAGACACACAAAACTGAATGAAATTGAGTCATAAAATCTACTCCATCCTGTACCCTGCCATAATTTCATCTCAAGGGATCAAGATAAACCCAGAAAACTTCTTAAAAGTATTTAATGCTTGGCGGTAGAGATTCTGTGCCTAACTTCTTTTAGGAAGTCTTTACTATCATACGTTATTTTAACGATCAAAGAAATTTTCTTTCATATAGTAATGTCCCATCACCTAATACTTTAGGATCTTGCATAGAAAGGTCTTCAACCCAGTATAACTAGTTTAAGTTTTTCAGATCTTATCAGTAATGGAGTTATAAGATCCATTCATCCACTTATGTGGTACCTACCCGCTGCCCTGAATTCCCCAATTAGACATTAACATGCCTTGAGCTGTTTCATACTTAAGGTGAATAGTAAGAAGTAGATTACTTATTATTTAGAAAGAGGATGAAATTGGCTCAGTGCGAAATTGGCAATGGTTATTCTCTGTCATGTTTGATGAAAATGACACAGGGATATGCATCAGGGCTTGCCAGTCCTCTTCTAGGTGAGGGTACAGAGTGCCTGTAGTTGATTGACCAGTAAAGTTCTGCTTGACATTGAATGGAGATGTATCTCTGTGCCTTTCTTTTTTAGGATCTTTGGAATTAGATACTCCTTCACAGCCAGTGAACAATCATCATGCTCATTCACATACTCCAGTGGAAAGTAAGTTTGGTTTAGGGCAGCTAAAAATTTCAGTACAATTAAAAACTCATTAAATTGTCTGTATATTCTTTTCATTTAGCCCCATACAACCAATTGAGAAAAAAAAATTTCTTTCCCTTCCTTTTATTTTGTGAGAGCTACATTTTCCTTACAGTTCCTGGTGGACTTACCTTCATCATTTGGGAAAAGTATATTTGATTTGGGAGTAGAGTGTTTGCTTTTTCTGGAATACATTAAGGACAAATGGATGGTATTAGTAGCAGCATATACTTCCTACACACAGACACCTGATTCTCTCTAGAGAGTATTATAACCCAAAACAAATGAGAAAATACATGGTGGTGGGCTCTTTGTTTTTTTTATCTTCCTTGCTTCTCCGGTGCTTCACCTACTGTTTGGCATATTAAGAAGGCCTCAAATGGTTGGTGGTTTAGTGAGTAAATGGTTGGTTGGATGTTGGCTGATTAGAAGACTGTATGTGTAATTTGTGACAGATCAATTTGATATGAAAGAAGGGCTGGTTGAAAACTGTTCAAAATTGTGGATGATGTTTTGAAAACAAACTTCCTCTCATGTTCTGTGTAAAATCACGGTGCATTGTGGGTTATCTGCAGTACTTTGCTACTGAAGTTTTCTTTTTTTAATGTGTGGGAAGGCTACTCTTAACAAAATAGGTGACCCAGACAGGTCTGCTTGTCCCATCCTCCAAGAAAACATATTGTTCTGTATTCCACCGAAGAACTCAGAACATAACATACTTGTTTATAGCTGAATGAAAGTATTATGTCTTGTCCATAGTCCTCTAAAGTTTAAAAACACATAAATTCTTTATTTATATTCAGAAAGGAAATATAATCCGACTTCTCACCATGCAACAACAGATCATATTCCTGAAAAGAAGTTTAAATCTGAAGCTCTTCTATCTACGCTTACATCAGATGCCTCTAAGGAAAATACACTAGGTAAGTTCAGTATTTCAAATAGGAATGTTTGTGTTTTGTTTGTGTTAAAGGGGAAATGAAAGCATTCAGGATTAGCGAACCATACAGATTTTTTTTTTACTTGGTTATAGTCTACAGATGGGGAAAGGAGAAAAAGGAAAAATGGGACATGAAAATTTGATGGTGGCATGAAAATGTTAAGTTTAATGATTATATCTGTACTGGGAAATAATGTATTTTACGCTCACTAACATCGTGTTCTCTCCAACCATTTTTATTTCTTCTTTAATTTGACATAGGGTGTCGAAATAATAATTCTACAGCCTCTTCCAACAATGCTTACAATGTGAATTCCTCCCAGCCTCTGGCATCCTACAATATTGGCTCATTATCTTCAGGAACCGGTGCAGGGGCGATTACCATGGCTGCAGCTCAAGCGGTTCAAGCCACAGCTCAGGTAAAAAGGATGAGGTTTGGAAGTAGCAGGTACATTTTGTCTGATGCATTGGTAAACTCTAGTAGAAACAACCAGATGTGAACAGAAGGCGTTCTCTTACACTGTCGAGTTTCATTTTTACATCATGGTTTTATGATACCTGACATTTTATTTGATGAAACTTATGTGTATTAATTTACCTGATTGATCATGAAAAGTAACAAATATATTGGTGCCAGCTCGTGCCGATCCCTCATGATGTGTGTGTTGTTGACCGTGAGTCCCGGCACCTGCGAGGACAGGACTTGGTCCTCCCTCCTGGTGCCAGGAGTCCTCCAAAAGCCTCACAACTCACACCGCCTTAATGTTTGTTCACCGCTCTACAGTTTGTATTCCAAATTAAGTTACCAGTTCTGTAGCTCCCTCCTAACCGTAAAAACCGATTTTAAATCTTTACATAAAATAGCTGAAATGACAGTGATGAAAATAATGGTTTAAACAAAATAATATTAGATAAACTAACATAATACTCTAAGTAGTAGGACTGAAAAAGAAAATCTGCATATATATGCGTATTAATATTATCAGTGAATGTCTGTTTAAGATGAAAGAGGGACGAAGAACATCAAGTCTAAAAGCCAGTTATGAAGCATTTAAGAATAATGACTTTCAGCTGGGGAAAGAATTTTCAATGCCCAGAGAAACAGCTGGCTATTCATCATCTTCAGCACTCATGACTACATTAACACAGAACACCAGTTCATCAGCAGCCGACTCACGGAGTGGGAGAAAGAGCAAGTAAGTTGCATTGTTACAGTAGCTCCTGTACCTTTACTATAAGGTATGCCCTATAGCTCTACTAAGTGTGCAGTCGGCTTGGCATCTGGTGGGGCTTGGGTATGTGAAACAAAGGTAGGTATCATGGATCTGGATGAACTTGAGGGAGGCAGGAAGAGATGACGTAAAATTTGTAAAATTTATAAAATTCATAAAATTTAGTTAGCATATAAATTTTGATAAATTACTTGTGAATTTTAACGCTATTTCCTGTCTTGCACAGGTAAGTGTTCACATGTCTGTTGATGGTCATGATCATGACATTTTCATTCACACCGCCGTACTCTGGAGGAGTAAAGTCTTTAAAAGGTTTTAAAGTCTTTACTCTTTCTAGAGTCTTAAATTGGGTAGAAATAACTTCTGCTTACTTTCCTTTGTTCATTAGGATAAGCCATTATATGGAACTTTTTTCCTTTATGACCCCTTATTCTGTTATGTGTTTAATATAAACTAATGCAAAATCTAAAATACAAATACACAAAGGCAGTTGATGAGATGATTTTGATGAAGAGTATTCAGTTTGCTTAAAAATACAAAGAATGTCTGCAAGATAGCCTTAACTAATACTAGTTCTTCAAACTATTACCTGAAATTTAAGTCAATGTTAAGTAGTAGTAGATTAAAAAAATTATCGTAAAAACATAGCTTGAAAGAATTTTTTTCAATATCTTTATTCTCCAGAAAACAGAAAATGTCAAACAAAAATTAACTGTTACGAATATTTTTGCTCTTTGTTGCTGTCAACAATTGTGCTTTTAAATCTGTATATCAAGTTAGTTCAACTTCATGTTAAACGTTAATTTACACGCTTAGTGTCATTTCATTTCATACCACTCATTTAGGAATTATTGTCCCATAACTTCTGGATGCTGAGCCAATGAAACTGATACTGTTTTTTTTTTTTTTTTTTTGTCAGAAACAACAACAAATCTTCAAGTCAGCAGTCCTCGTCTTCCTCCTCCTCCTCTTCCTTGTCGTCATGTTCTTCTTCATCAACTGTCGTACAAGAAATCTCTCAACAAACAACGGTAGTACCAGAGTCTGATTCAAACAGTCAAGTTGATTGGACTTATGACCCAAATGAACCACGATATTGCATTTGCAATCAGGTAAAATGATATGTCTATACAAGCATAATCTGAATAAAATAGAAAACAGAGAGCTATTTCATTTTTTAAAATATTCTTTCTTCTCCAGTTAAAATACTTTTGCTTTCTTCTATAATTTTCTTCTGCTCTTTGCAAAATCATGTTTGCTGTAAATACAAAGAGTGTAAAGAAATGCGTAAGTCACCCATGCTCTCAGCCTTTGGATATAACCTATAATTAGACAGTTTGGTTTATCACTACTGTATACCCCACATGCGTGGTGTCTGAGTCTGCTCAGGCTGCTGTGTCAAAATACCACAGACTGGGTGGTGTAAACAGCAGAATTCTATTTTCTCACAGTTTTGGAGGCTAGGTAGTCCACTATGAAAGTGCTGACTGGGAGTGCTGGGAGGACTTTCTTCCTTCCTGGCAGAGGGCCCCCTTCATGCTGTATCCTCATATGGTGAAGAGAGCTCTGGTGTCTCTTCTTATAAAGGCACCAGCTCTGTTGGATTAAGATTCCACCTGTCTGAGCTCATTTAGCCCTATCTCCAAACACAGTCCTAGTGGGGGATACGGCTGCAACACAGGTTTGGGGGAGAAACGCAAACATTCAGTCTCTTACACATATGTACACACAGATGTGCATGTGTGTGTTTGTGTGTGTATGTATATGTGTGAATTTGACCAGTTGGATCACAGTGTATTCTTTCTATAATGCTTTTTCATAAAGTCATGTGTACTGAATATCATTTTTCTTGAAGTAATCCTTTAAAATTTTTTCACAATTATGTGTTATACTGTGTGTAACTTTTTTTTTTAAAGATTTTATTTATTTATTTGACAGAGATCACAAATAAGCATAGAGGCAGGCAGAGAGTGGGGGGGGGGGGAGCAGGCTCCCCGCTGAGCAGAGAGCCCCATGCGGGGCTTGATCCCAGGACCCTGGGATCATGACCTGAGCTGAAGGCAGAGGCTTTAACCCACTGAGTCACCCAGGTGCCCCTGTGGGTAACTTTTTAAACCAGATTTAGCTATAGGTTTTTGTAGTGGTTTTAATTTTTTTGAGATTACAAATAACATTATGGTAGGCATTTTTTTATGTACCCATTTTACACATCTAATTTCTAAGATAATCTTTTAGAAATAAAAGTAAGTTAAAATATTAATTGCAGACTACCAGATTACCTTCTGAAGTTCATTTTCAAAACCTGATGAGCATGCCTGTTTCCTAAACTCTGTCCAGTGCTGGATACTATTTTGTTTCAGAAACCCTATACCAGTTTGATAGTTTTATATCACACAGTGATTTCAGTTTACCTTAGTAGTAATATTGGACTCTTTTTTGGCTACTTTTATTTCCATTATGAATTGACTCATTGGTGTTGGCTGATTTTTCTATCACTTTTGTCATGTACATTATAAATACTTTGCTTGGTTTAGTTTTTTATTTTGTTTTTAATTCTGAAATTCCAGTTTTATGGCTGTTAGTCTTTTTCTTTATGAAGTCAGCTGTGGGTTATATGCTTATTAAGAAGAGCTCCTTGCCTTTTCCCCGTATAACTGTGTCTTGCATTTTTTTTCTCATTTGCAAATGGCTTTGTCTAGCTCTTGATATACTTCAGTTTCTACATGTTTAAATCTTTAATCCATCTGCAAAAAAAAAAAAAAACCACTTTAATCCATCTGCAATTTATTGTATTTATGGTGCAAGTTGGCAATCTAATTTTTGAGAATTGCCATTTAAGAGTAAGAGACTGTTAGGTTTTCTCCTGTCACCTGACAAACATTTTTTTAAAATCAGTTATTAAGAAAATTCTGTACAGATCCTGGTAGTAAAAATAGATCACCTAAAAAAGAACAAAATCAAATTCACCCTGGATTTCTCATCTATAACACTAAAAACTAGTTGATGAAATAGATCTGTAGAGCTTTGAGGGAAGAATCTGAGTGCCCCCCAAAAATTGTTAACCAGAGTCATTCATATGTGTAGAACCATATACAGATATGCTCAATCATGCAGAAAATCAGATAGTATGCCATCTGGTCATAACCCTGTCTGAAACATTTCTCTGTCCATTGTGAACTTAAATTAATTCAAGAATTAGGAAGTTGTATTATAAAGTGCTGGTGATGAACAGAAGAAAGAAAAATGTGAAAGGGCAGATAGTAAATTGGTAATAAGTTTAGAAGTTTCAACTATTGACTGCAAAAATATAACTGACCCAACATGACCCAAGAAAAAATAGAAACCTTAAGTAAGTAAGTAACCCAAAAAGAAACTTAAGGTCTTACAAAAGAAACCACCCACAAAGGTAATTTGTCAAGGTTCTTTCAGATTTTCAAAGAGAACATAATTTCTGTGTATTTCCCCTCTGTGCTATAAATCTTTATAAACTCTTTACTAAAAAACTATATACCCTATTTCTTAATGCAATTGTATATTCCTCTCTGTTTTCTAACAGTATCATCAACAATTTGGATTTAGATGCTTGTCGCATAGTCATAATAAAAAATATTTACTTTTATTTTAACTAGGTATCCTATGGTGAGATGGTGGGCTGTGATAACCAAGATGTAAGTATTAAATTTTTCTATTTAGGAATGGAAAAAAAAATCACGAAATATTATTACTTAAACATTTTTCTTATTTATGGTATCACTCAGTCTGTGAAAACAAGTCTGCAGTTATGTTAATTACCTTATATTAATGCTAGAATATTTCTCTCCAAAACACAGTAGTGTCCCTTCATGTGCTCCCAATTCAAAACTCTTTTAAAGCTAGTTTTGGGTTTGTTTGTTTGTAAGATTTTCTCTATTTACTTGACAGAGAGAGAAATCACAAGCAGAGCAGCAGGCAGAGAGAGAAGGGGAAGCAGGCTCCCTGCTGAGCAGAGGACCCGATGTGGGGCTTGATCCCAGGACCCTGAGCTTATGACCTGAGCCAAAGGCAGAGGCTTAACCCACTGAGCCACCCTGGTGCCCCTTAAAGCTAGTTTTATAGTTTCGTCTGCAGATTATAAATCTCAAAAGGTGATACATTGTGTGAAAATTAAAAACATCCTCCACCTCCTTTGCTAAATAATACTGTGTTGACTAGAATCCAGTTCACTTACCACAGTGAAGAACTAGAGCTTTAAAACAGTACATTGTGTCAGGAAGCCTGCAGCTAGCGCAAGTGGGGGGTGGTATAATGTGAGGTTATTTTCCTCCTATCAGTGTGGTGTGTCCTATTGTATCCAGCCGCTGTCTGCTGGTAAGAGCCACTTGTGATATAAAAAGTAAAGGAGGTTTGAAAGAAAAGAATTCCCTTTTTTTGTTGTTGTTGTTGTTTTTTACGAAGCTTAATTTTGGTTAGAGATAGATTTTTATTGGATACTGAGAATCTTTTTTCTCATAATTTCACTCCCTCCTCACTTTCTCAAACCTCCAGCCCCTTTTGTTCCAGCTTTTCCTGCAGAGGAGTAGCAACCCTGAATTCTAAAGAAGTAAGAATCCATAATGTTAGAATCCTAAGGTTAATAGTAGCAGTTTACAATTTTTAAAAATAACCTGAAGATTGAGCAGGTTTGGCTTGGTACATTAAAGTCTGTGCTCTCCTGACCAGATAGGGTCCCAACAACATGTTCACATAGTTAGAGAAAGACTGTCCTTCCACTTCCCCCTTTAGAATTACTTGTGGGCTGTTTGTGATTATTGTATAACAATATTGCCTAGTCCTTCCAAGAACACCACTGTAACCTCCTGGGGAAGTTAGTGGAAATGATGCATTTCTGTGAATACCCCATCATATTCTCTGATTCTTCTCATTCCTACTCGTGCTCTTCTGAGTGCTAAGATTTTCTGTGCAGGTGTAGAACTGCTTAATATGTTACAGAGTAGGATACCTCTTCTCTGCATATGTAGGAATAGATCTACCCAGAGAGGAATGCCAAGGCATCCCTTTATGATTTTCATTGCAACTAGCTCATACTACTTTACAAGGGAGTGAATAAGGCTGAATAGTAAATAAAATCTGTAAAATGTATTTGCCTTTTTTGTGAGAGATCCATCTCACTTCTTGTCCTCGAAAGTTAGTATCAACTTACTCTCTGGCTTAAGGAGAATTAGTGAATTTTGTTCATTACTTGGGATCATGGATATAGATGACATTAACCTTTGAGTTAACAGAGATGCATACTTTTTCTATGCCTCCATTTCCTTATCTCTTAAACCTATCAGTGGGTTTCAGTGACCTATAAATCAGCTCCTCGATCTAAAATTTGTTTCCATGAATCTTATTATTAATATTCAGCCTAGTGGGCATATTATACTCTGTAATCTTTGGAGGTATTAAAAACTATTTCTCTGCCATTTTGCTTTCCAGTGCCCAATAGAATGGTTCCATTATGGATGTGTTGGGTTGACAGAAGCACCAAAAGGAAAATGGTACTGTCCACAGTGCACTGCCGCAATGAAGAGAAGAGGCAGTCGGCACAAATAAAGGTGGTCGTTTCATTTGAGGAAGAAAAAACTTCAACTAAACATTTTATATAGGACTTGAAAAAAGAAAGAGAAAGAAGACACAATGCATTTCCAGGCAACCACTTCAAGGATTTACATAGACAATCCTGTAAGATCTTGAACTTGAATTTTATGGGTTGTATTTTAATAATGTAAGTAAATTATTTATGCACTCCTGGTGTGCTACGAATATTATTCCAGTTAGCCTTGGATTATTTCAGTGGCCAACATATGCAGACATTTGTACTCCTCAACCATTTTCTCAAAGTAATGGGCATTCTATAATTTAGACTTCAGAGAATTCCAACGATGAAGATTTTAAGAAAAGTATTTTATATTCAACAGGTATGTTCTGCTGCATGTACTGTACTCCAGAGCTGTTATGTAACACTGTATATAAATGGTTGCAAAAAAAAAAAAAAAAAAAAAAGTCAGTGCTTCTAAAAAGAATTTAAGATAATGGTTTTTCAAATGCCTTTATAATAAGCTTTGTTTCTTTGTGAAACTAAATTCAGCAGGCTGAAGGAAATGGTTCATGTGATAAAGTGGGCTGGTGTCCTCTAGAGTACCTGGGTACATAAACAGAAACTCCTGTAGGTAAAAACGAATCTGTGCCATTAGTCTTTATATGTTTCTGCATCTGGATAGAGTGCAGTTCATGGGGGGAGGGGGAGGGACCGAAAGGGAAAGGGTGTTAAAGTGATACATTTTTATACCAAATGTGTTTATTTTTTTGTGCAAGTAATCCTTAAAATTGGAATTGTATTAGGTGTTAAAATAAAGTTTTTAAAAAATTACTTGTATTTATACTTTACACACTTAATAAGGAAAATTTCTTAATTCCAATAAACTTCCAGTTTTCATAATCTAAAAAGGACAGAGGCCCAGGACACAGAATGCTGTGTCATCTTTGATTTCTTTAACAGTGCTTGGAATTCGTGACGTGAAAATAGGGGAAAGACATTTCTAATGTAAATTTGAAATGCAAATGTATTTTTCTAGAACATCTCTCTGGCTTTTCCTTCAGTCTAAGAGACATGAAAGAAGTCTAATTATGGTAGATAAAATGAAAATAATGGTAATAGTTGTTTTGACTTGAGGCAGTGTGGCCAATTGAAGTAAAGAGACCTCCTGGATTGGAGCTTAAAATGCAGTTCTATTTTGGATACTACCACATACTGGTATGATGGTTAATTCACATTTTGAATCACTCTGGGCCTTATTAAGCCAGGGTGATGCTGGCTGCAGGATGCCTGTAAAGCACTCCTAAGGTTTTTATTCTATAGGTGCTATTTTAAATTATAAACTTTGCATAGTGGAAGTTTTATTTCAGGTATACTACCAAGTCAGGTTGGTAGAAAAATCCTTAAAACTTTAGAAATACTTATTACATCATTTCTTTTATGTTGAAACTTACTGGGTCCATTAGATTTCTGCTTTAATCAAAACCACTTATGAGCCTCTTAGAACTTATTCAGAAGACCATAAAATCTATGCAATGCTACCCAAAGGGAATGGGTTAGATAGAGGATTTTAGGGGTCTCTCTTAGCTTCACGAATCCTCAATTCTGAGCTGTTGCAGACTGATTTTATAGCTGGACAGCCCATAAAACAAAGTTGGTTCATTTGTGGGGATTCATGATTTCACAGTATCATAAGTATCATGATTCCATAACACTCAGTATTTTCATGGAGATTTTATAAAACTTTAAGAAATAACATATAAAGTAGCATTCAGTTAGCTTATTAGCATGTTGCCTGGAGATAATCTGTGGTATTGTTTAATCTTCTAATTATATATAATGACTTTTCCAAATTCATTCATTTTCTAGGAATTGGTCAAAGGAAAAAGCCTTACATGTACAGCCTTATTTTAAGAGAAAGTTCCTTGTCTGAATCAGGAACATCCCTATTTCCAGCTGCTGCAACCCCTTTCCATGTGTGAATTCCACTGCTTACCAAATCACCTGAAAGCATTTTGACAAAATTTAACCTCAAACATTGACTATTTTATGAAGCCTCTCTAAAGAAGGAAACCAAACTTTCATTCCCTTACTTAGTAATTGGTGGAACCTGATAGTATCTGAGATTATATATATATAGATATGTATATATCTATATATATATAGATAGAGATGGGCCAAAACATGGAACTACCTCCTCAAAAAAAAAAAAAAAAAAATGTGGCCAACTATTAATATTCTTTGAGACATTTACACCAAGGGGTGAGATAAGCATTTTTGCTATTATAAAATACAGATTCAAAATCCTTGTTCTGTAAAAACTCATGTAACAATTGATGACACAAAAGTCCAAATGTGGGTTCACAATTTATAGGTGGTGAAAACTGAGGCCTTACTGGTGTGGAGTGTACATTAAAATGTTCATGGTGACACATTTGAAGCAATAAATGGCTTAATTAAATGCCTAAATGAAGCTGAGTGTTTGATAAACACACAATCATTCTTTTTAAGGGCAGTTCATTTTTTTTGCTCTTTTCTCCTTTAAAGCTGATGCCACATACTTCAGATTTTTAACCATATTTGGTTCGTGCAGTGTTAGTGCCCTTCAACTTTAGATCTCAGAAATGGGCTTGTTGACCTAATTAATTAATCATAGAGAAACCAGTGTCTGATGCACTTGGGTTGTGAGAGGTGAGATAGTCTCTGTAGACATTGCAGTGTCTACAGTGTCCTTCAACTCATATTTTTAAAAGAAATCTCTACTGGATGGGCTTTAAGAGAAAATGAATACCTCAGAAGCATTTATTTTTGTGATTTTACAAACGTTGAGCACCTAGATGTTGAGAACACGTGGATGGGGAGGAAGGTACTCGGGTTTGGGTCTGGGAGGGACGAGGATGTTAACAAGTAATTGCGGTCCGCGGGAGGACGGTGTGATGGGCGGATGCATAAAGCCCTGCGAGGACACGAGGAAACTTCACAGAGGTTTCCTGTGAACTGCTTCCTAAAGATACACAGAGTAGGGAAGGTTTTTCAAGGCAAGAGACTGACAAGGGCCATGTACACCATGGTAACTGACAAGTACTCTGGAAGGGTGGATGTCCAGTAGGGGGATGGCAGTTCGGCGGATACAGCCAGAAACCTAAGCGAGAGTCTAAACACGAGCATTTCACTCTGCATCATAGAACTGCTTGTCGATGAGAGCAGTGGTGGCATTGGCATATTGTTGGCTAAATACATTCTGATTATTTTTACAGTTTAATGAAACTGTAGCACTTTTCTTATTTCAATGTAGGGATAACGCAAGTTGTCTTTAACTTGGAAATTGCTAAAAAAAAAAATTCTAAATTTAAGGTGAATCTTTTCTCCTGGTTTTCGAAACTACGAATTAAAATTGCGAGTGAAGGTTTTTTGTTTTCCTTATTTAGATGATAAGATTTACATTACCCAGACTGTAATTTCTGACCCAAGATCTTAATATTCCTGATTTGATTCTTCTATAGAGAAATAAAGCTTAAAGTGATATAAACATGAATTGACTTCAGAATTGTTTTTTGTTTTTATTTGGTTTTTTTTGTTTTTTTTTGATCGAAGTTTAACATAAAGAAGACGTATACCCCTTTCTGGCCATTTCCATTTTAAAGTAGTAAGTATATATACTTCATAAGTCAATAAATAGTAAATTATTAGTCATTGTTACAATTTTATAAATTATAAAATATTTATTAATAAATTATTTAATAATAAATATTTGTTATAAATTACAATTTTTATTTGAAAAATATTAGCAGTTTCTTAATAAATTCTTCAGGGCCATATAATCTAGTTTTTGGTTAATCCAGAACCACATTTTACTTTCGTTCCTAATAGCAGAAGAGACCATAAAAGAATATTACAATCATCCATTTCCCCCCTGCTTATTAAAAACTCAGAACCCAATGTGGGAAACGAGGGTAGGGAATGTATACACTTGTGTATGTGTTGCTTATTCCCATTCCCCCATTTCTGCTTACCTTCTGCTTACCTATATTAATGAGTAAGAGTAGTTTTTCTAGAAGGGTGGGGGAGCAAAGAAAAAAAAAGTAGTTTTACTTAGGAAAGTGTATAACTGCTAGTCTTTAATGGTGAGCTAGTTTAAAACATTCACATTTAACATCAGTCATAAGGAAAAACTGGTCATATTTGAATTTTTTTGCATTGTAGAATCTAATCCAGTAGAGGGACCCTCCATGCTAATATATTAAAAGAACAATTATAATAGGTACTAAGTACTTTAGAAAGCTGCCTAGGTTAAATGTAATACAGGAGGCCAGCCAGAAATATTTCTGAATAACCCTTTGAAATAAATATGAATTAGCTATTTAGAATTTTGCTTATGTTTTACCAATTTTACCAATATTGTAACTAATATTTTAACTAGCTAGCAGAAAGTTTTAATATGACCTCTCGCCAGTATTTCTCATTAGAACTTAAAAAAATTTATGTCCGTATCCTTGAAGAACTTGTGTATTTATCTTTAATATGACAAATGGCTATTTTCATGAATGGGTTTCGCAAATGTGCCAAAAGATGTTTTCATTTTACCAGTGCTTATCATTTATAAATGTTTGAAAAAGAGTCCAGTTATCTGTTGAAGACAACAACAAAATAAGTTTATATATTAGAGATCATATGGTTTAGATATAGGAGTAATCTTTTAAAATTTAAGTGGTGTATATATATATAACCAAAGAGTCATCCATACTGTATCAAAGAATGTGTCTTTCCTACTCACCGAGATTAGCTAAATGATTCGCCTTCATTGGAGTGGTAAGATAAAACGTCCCTCCCTTCCATCCCCTATCAAACATCCGTCTTTTAGGTAGTAAATTTGATGCTGTAAAACTTTCAAAATATCTTTCACTTTCTGAAAATATGAATGGATGATTGAATTATAATTACATTTAAAAAAAGAAACTAAATTATGTGACTATCCTGTGACAATTTTTGGAATGTATTATGGTTTCCGCAGGTTTACAGAGAAGATCTGATGTGTTTAATTTAAAAAACACAAGTTGATACTATGTTCATGTTTTATAGAATGATAGATTAAAACAGGAATTCTGGCTCCATGCCAAGGTGTGAATTTGGCTCTAAAAAAGTAAAACAAATAGTGTAATTCATTGGATTAAATGTTTGCCAGTCTACCTGTGTGCTCACTGATTGAAGTGATTCTTTTTCTTTTTCTTTCGTTTCTTTCTTTCCTCCCTCCCTCCCTCCCTCCTCTTCTCTCCCTCCCCCCTCCCCCCCTCCCCCTTCCTTTCTTCCTCTCCTCCCCCCCTTCTCCTTGCCTCTCCTCTCCTCTCCTTTCCTTCTCTCTTTCTCCCCTTCCTTCTTTCTTCCCTCCTAACCTCCTGCCTCTCTCCATTCCTTCCTTCCTTCCCTTAGACTGTGTGCATTAATATGGGTCTGTATACATGTATGTATACATATATCTCCATATATGAATATATAGTCTTTTAAGAGGATGCATATTTTTTTTAAAGATTTTATTTATTTATTTGACAGAAAGAGATCACAGGTAGGCAGAGAGACAGGCAGAGAGAGAGAAGAGAGAGAGAGAGAGAGAGGGAAGCAGGCTCCCTGCCGAGCAGAGAGCCCGATGTGGGACTCGATCCCAGGACCCTGAGATCATGACCTGAGCTGAAGGCAGAGGCTTAACCCACTGAACCACCCAGGCGCCCCATAAGAGGATGCATATCTTAAAAGCAAATCTGAGCGACTTCAAGGAAATTATGTGGGCAAAGTTGCATTTATTTGAAGGCGTGGTATAATTACACATTCAGGAAGTGGTTAAAATCCCAGTGTCATTGCCACAAGCTGCACAGGTAACACGATTCTAACTTAGGTAACAATCAGACAGCCACATATAAAAATTATGCAGTAGCTATTCTTTGATTAAATTTCAGTTTTCCAACCTTAGTCCTCTAGTCATTTTCGACTGGATGCTGCTTTGTTGTGCGGGGCTGCCCTGGGCCCCACTGGACGTCAGCAGCCTCACTGGCATCTACTTATGAGATGCCAGCAGCATCATTGCGACATGTCTCCTGGGGGACAAAATTGCCCCTGCTGTGTTGCATGTTACCAAGATGTGAAATATTTCCTGTGGGAAAAATGGAAATCGTATGGAAACTGTTTAAATCTATTATGTATAAACCTCCACAAATAGGAATTTTTAAATCACTTGCCAGGAGACACTGCTAGACGCTGTAAGGATATGGTGATGAGTAAAATAGTTTCTGTTACAAAGCAGTTCATACTGTAAAAAGATACAAGTATACTAGTCACTAAAATACAGGAAAGAATTAGATAAAAGTCATCTTGGTTCTAGTGCATGCAAATTCAAAGTGCTTATACAGAAAGTTGTGAAAAATGAGTAAAGCAACCAGTTGAGAACTCTGGAGAGCTGGAGACTTATGTCCCATTTAAAAAAGGCAGCGCGAAGTGTTCTTCTATGGAATCTTCAGGTGATTTGCATGCCCAGAAATGCTGGGCTAGTGGGCAATTTAAAATGAAAAGCATCAGAGTGCCTGGGTGGCTCAGTGGGTTAAAGCCTCTGCCTTTGGCTCAGGTTATAGTCTCAGCGTCCTGGGATCAGGCCCTACATCGGGCTCTCTGCTCAGCGGGGAGCCTGCTTCCCCATCTCTCTCTGCCTGCCTCTCTGCCTACTTGTGATCTCTCTCTGTCAAAATAAATAAATAAAATTTTAAAATAAAATAAAATGAAAAGCATCTAGTTCAGAAGATGTGTTCTATCTGGACTGTTGATTCATCTAGAAACTCGAGTCTAGTAATAGAATACATTTTCAAAACTCCTTCTTCAGCTTCTTCAAAATACCTTCTTTCACCCTCTCCCTTCACCGCACACTCCATACCAAAAACCCAAAATGGAACATACATGTGATGGAAGAGAGGTTTGAGGAGGAAGATTGTTCTGTTTTGTCTGCCCTTGAAATGAGAAAACTCTAAAAGGCCTGTCACTCTATTGTCCCAGGCCAATGCTGCTTACAGATTCTTGAGTACTGACATGATCAAGGAGAAGGGTACTTTATGAAATTACTTGCACGAAGCACTCGGTCTGAAACCCTGCCAGAACCCACAGGTCTGTATTCCTACAGCACGTCACCCTCCCACCCCTCTCCCTGGAGCAGCTTCCTCTGTCTTCATTGTTCCCTGTTCTGACGCCTTCGGACTCTAACACATGCTCCTCCTTAGCCTTCCATCACAGCCGGGCCATGAATACCCACTACTTGTTTTCTCCACCTACTGCTCACGCTCATCCCACTCTTGCTCTCTTTCTCCCAAACCAGCATCTGCCACCAACCTCCGTCTCAACAGAACAGAGGGAAGAGAACATACTAAATGCTCGTGTTCGCCTTTGGGCTTCTGGATTACAAGAGGTCCAGTATTTGATAATTATCTGTTTTTGTGTCTGACACCACTCCAGACTGAGCTCGACCTCAGCATCGAAAACATAACAGGCATGCGCTGAGCATGCATTCTTCCAACACCTGTCCACAGAACGATTGGGTGCTTTCCGTACATTACATCATCCGGCATGCCAACAACACTTCAAAGAAGGCCCAAGTGCCCTCTTTCTACAGATCACTCATTTAAAGACAGTTAAGATGCTGCACCATGCTACTACCCAGACTGGGTATCCGAGGTTGTCTGTGACCCCCTTGGGCTATTTGGTGTTATTTCCTGCTGTATCTTCCTTTCCACTCTCCCTCTTCTCACTTAGGAGATATCCTTTATGTATATATGTATGTATGTATGTACGTACTACCATCCTCTCCCACACCGTCAGACTTGGTGTTTGAAACAGGAAATTGGGTTTTTCAGGCCGCTGGTATCATTTCTAGAACATCAGTTGTCCACTTTCTTTCTGATCCCTGTTGAAGTCTTGCTATAAAATCATCTATGCTGTTGTCTCATGTTTCCCAGCCCAAAGGCACTATGGTTTTAGCATCTTGATTTATGTTTTCTTTTGTATCTTGTACTCAACAACTTAACGATATATAAAAATGGCCCTCTAGATTCCTCAAACTCTGTCTTTCACACTTTTTGCCTTAATAGAAATGCATGTCCATTACTTTTCTCCTAGTAAAGAACTTTATCTCATTCAATCTCAACACAGGAACACTTGCGATGTAAAGATCTCATAATTCCTAGTATCTCTCAAATCACATTGCATCAACTAAAAATATACCTTCCAACATTATTGTTTGGTCATTTTTCTTAAAACTCTCTTGGCTTCTAAAATCAAGTGACACTTCTTCTTTTTTTTTAATTTTTTATTTTTTATAAACATATTTTTATCCCCAGGGGTACAGGTCTGTGAATCGCCAGGTTTACACACTTCACAGCACTCACCAAAGCACATACCCTCCCCTATGTCCATAACCCCACCCCCCTTCTCCCAACCCCCCTCCCCCCAGCAACCCTCAGTTTGTTTTGTGAAATTAAGAGTCACTTATGGGGGGCACCTGGGTGGCTCAGTGGGTTAAGCCACTGCCTTCGGCTCAGGTCATGATCTCAGGGTCCTGGGATCGAGCCCCGAATCGGGCTCTCTGCTCAGCGGGGAGCCTGCTTCCTCCTCTCTCTCTCTGCCTGCCTCTCTGCCTACTTGTGATCTCTGTCTGTCAAATAAATAAATAAAATCTTAAAAATAAAAAAAAAAAAGAGTCACTTATGGTTTGTCTCCCTTCCAATCCCATCTTGTTTCATTTCTTCTTCTCCTACCCACTTAAGCCCCCATGTTGACACTTCATTTTTTTTTAATACTTTTTCATTTGTCATGAGATTGAGGACTCTAAATCTATAAATAAAATAATATTAAACACACCAGAGGGGGATATATGCAAGAATTGGGATAAAGCTAGCTTTCGTGTGAATACTTATTCTGTAAAGCTTTAATTTGTTTTATAAAGGTGTTAAACGAGTTTCTTACAAGTAAGGAACCAGAGAGGCCCATTTCTCTAGATCTATAATAGCAGGGCACCCCTAGGGGGCGCTCCGTCTCACAAAATGTAAGCGTGCATGACCGACGGAAGCGTTCCTTTCAGGGGTGTGGGCTCCCAGAAGAGCCCCAACCCCCAAGAAAGAGGTTGCGTTAGAAACAGGTTACAACACCTATTTAGGTTCAGAGCTTTTGGAGAAGGTGCGCTATGATCCTAAGCCAGTCCTGTGTAGCCAGGTTTCGCAAAGCAGGCGCTGGAAGAAGAGCTGAGCCGCAGGCCCTGGACGGACGGCGCTTCGCCTTGGCTTTCCCTCCGCTGACTCGGCAGGAGTAGATGGATCCAGTTTGCAGAACACTGCCCTGCTAGGGGCGTCCTCGTGGCGGGGTGCAGAGCGTTAGGTTGTGCGGGACGGTGCACAAAGCCCGCCGCGTATCCCTTTCCGCAGAGCAAAATCACCCGCTACTCTCCACCGACCACCGGAGCAAAGAATCAGGCAATTAGCCTCCGAAAGGCTCGGTCATTAGCCCGGGAAAGCAGCCGCCCGTGAGAGCAGTTAGGTGCCCCCGCGGCAGACAGACGACTTGCAGGTATCCCGGTGCACACTCGGGCTTTCAAGATCCGGGGTCCAGGCGTTACTCGAGACCCTTTTATCCCCCACAAGAGTGACCCCCATGCCCTCGAGTAAAGATCCTTCCAGTCCACGCGCGGAGTTCGCGTTCGTCTCACCCTCGACCTTTGCCGTCGTTGGACGAAGGACTATTTGTTTTTCCGACGCCGTGAGAAGGGAAAGCGAGGACCCAGGGCGTCAAACATCCGACGTGTATTTAAAATTCTGCAGCTCGCGGGGGGAGGCAAGGCGCCTTTCCAGGCCAGGGAGAGGCGCGGCTCCCAGGCCGGGGAAGCCCACCGTGTGTCACCGCGGGGGAGCTGCCCGGGCGCTGCGGCTGCCCCGGGGCTCCGCGCCGCCGGCCGTAGTAGCCCCGCCCCGCCCCGCCGGCCCTTGCGGCGTTGCTCCCCCGGGGCCCCGCGGGCGGCCGAGAGAGCGGCGGCGCGCGGGGGGCGCTGTGCCTGCGGCCGGGCGTGCGCGTCGGGGGTGGGGGGTGGGATGAACTGGAGTCACACGACTGGCTGTTTCCTTCCGAGTGCTCTTGGCCAGCAGTCCAGGAGGGGATGATCATGGAAACTTTTTTTTTTTTTTTTTTTTTTTTTGCTAAAAGGATGAAAACGGAGTGAGTACATAGAACTTTGAACTTGACGCGCAATGAGACTAATACAAGCAGAACCCTAGCAGTCACCGGGTCCCATCACACCCGCATTCCCTTTTGATGCTAAAAGCCGAGAATGCCTACGGGACAGTGGCCGCGTAGAAGTGGTGGAGGGGACACCTCGGAGAAAGGCGAAAGGCTGCAAGCCGGGCGGCTCTGAACCTGGAGGAGCCCTGGGGCACCGCGGAGGCAGCCAGCCGGCATCCCGGGGCCAGCAGGCACTTCCCTTTCAGTCTGTTGCGCTCTTCAGTGCTGTTTCCAGGCTCCACACTGACTCTGGGGGCGTTTTTTTTTTCTTTTCTCTTCTCTTTTTTTTTTTTTTCCCCTTGTGAAGTTTTTGCTGTGAGTTTAAGGATGTTTTGGAAATAAGGCATTACCGGAAGCAACAGTCTGGCAGCCTGGGGGTACGCTCAGGTTGTTAGTTGCAACTATTATTATTATTTGGATTTTTTGTTTGTTTTTTGTTTTGTTTTGTTTTAACCCGGGCCAGCCACTTTTCACTGTCATCCATGGAAGGGATCTTATTAACCGCCTCAGACTTTGGGGACCTATGACTCTTTGGCATGACCCCTTCGGAAAGTTCTTCAGCGGGGATGGAGCGATCTTGATTTCAATTGTGGAAAGAGAAGGCTGATCTGTATTTTTCATGCTGACAAAAAATAGCTGCTATGACTTCTCCGGCTACGTGGACAGGGGCCAAGTGAAGCTGAACTGGTCATGGTCTGTCGTCCAGTGTTCCCTTGTCGCCGGCGATTTTGTCCCCGGCCCTTCTTGGTGGGCTTGGTGGTGGCAGTCTGTCTCTTCTACCAGACCCTGACCCTCCGAGGGACGAGGAAGTTCACACCCACTGTCCCTGGGGCTGCCACGAACACAGCCCCTGACACCCGGGCAAGCAGATGCAAGATGGGATTCTCCCCCGACAGTCAGTGCTTCTTTCCCTCCGGTAATGCACAGGATATCAGAAAGGTAAGATGGTCACAAGCTTAGCCTTGACATTTTCTGTAAAGATAGCAGTCTGCCTCTCTCTGTCCTTTCTGTAAAACTAAAATTAACTTCCATGAGATCTGAAAGGGATCCAGAGTACACAACGGCCCAGAGAGTGACCTTATGACAGTGAGACACCTGCTAGCTTCAGCTTCCAGAAAGTCCTGGCCATTATTCTGTCTCTTAGAATTTCACTTCCCCTTCAGCTGAATGAACTAGACAATTGGGAGTTGGTGGGAGTATATGAATTCTTTATAAAGTTTTAGGATTCTGAGAGAGATGAGGATTTACAGTTCAGGAACGTAAATCAAAGACTCATAAAATTTGATCAACATTGGGTGTTCCCTTAAGGTAATCAGTTTGAGTGCCCAGACCATTCCAAACTCAAAGATATTCCAGAATGCCATTTTATAATCGACTAAATCGATTTTTCATTGGTGAGCAGATTTTTCAGGCAACGTATTTATTTCTGAACCATTTAAAGGAAGAGTATAATGTTTCCTCAAAAGAATTGACACCAGGCATTTTATTGTTTGTAGAATTGGGAATTATTAGTTATTCTATACTTAAACTATTCTAATTAACTTTACTAATTGTTGTTGAGTGTTGGAAAAAAACACAAAACACGTAACTCCCCCCACACAAGATTTCTGTTTTAATATACCACTCTGCTCATGCCTGTCAGTGAGAGGATGACCTTTAAAATAATCCAGTCTAAAAAAGAAAAAGGAAAACAAAAAATGCACATGCAAAAATTCATGGCAGCAAAGCCACTGATTTCAGTGCTCCAGCAAGAGGTATAGCAAGATAATTTAGGAAGCTGTAGGTCCTATCTCATACCTGATTTGGGTAGATCCTACGACTGTGGTTATGTTTGGAGCAGAATTTCCTATTGAAATTCTAATGCCTCCATCCGAATACCATCTTGTTTCAAGAACTTTATGTATTTCCTTTCAGATTCATAACCCTGTGAGATAGGTAGGGTGCACACGCTCGCCATCGTTGCACAGGTAAGGTGGCTGTCAGAGATGTGTAGGCAAACCACAGGGCGAGCAGGATGACCTGGTATAACCACTTGGTTCCTGCCATGGCACTGGGGCTGAAATCAAAGTTAAGGTCAAGGCTCTGATAGCCATTGGTGAAAGCACAACTGTAAGAACTTACTGAAATATGATATAATGGGTTAGAACAAAAAAATTTTTTTAAACTTTTGAGTGACTTAGTTTATCAACAATGTCAAGAAACATGACAAAGAATAGCAGATAATATAACTAGAAACACTCCCAGATGAAACTGTAACTACGAGTATGAGTCAGTTATTGACTGTTCTAACATCACTGAAGAATCTGTATTTTTTCTTCATTTGAACTAGCATTAATTTTTATTTGCATTTTTAATACATCAAATTTCTAATGGGTGTGAACTGTGACTTATAAAGTCACTTCTTGTTGTTTTTTCCCCCCAATATTAATAAATATAGTTTCTTTAAAAATACTTGAAATGGTTTTGCTCTTTTTTTCTTTAGTTGGTTTTGCTCTTTAAGTAAAGAGCAAAAATGGGTGCTAAGAATTTTCAACAAAAAGGTTTTTATTCATTATTATAGCTCTTCTTATTCCCTGCTTGACTTCATGTGACTCCTGCTTTTGCCTGTAACACAGGCATATGTTAACTGTTATTCGTAGGCTGTCACAGAAAATTCCATTTCAGCTTTGGATCTCCAGCTACTTATAAACCATCTGAAACTTATTGGCTGCTTGTGTAAAGTATTCACTCTAGAATTTTCCTCACACACACACACACAAAAGCCATGACTTTTCCCCTCAATTATTCGCAATCTTAAATATTTCAATCATAAACAAGATTCTCAATTCACAATTATAATTCATAAGCCCATGGATATAAAAGTAAATTTCCAAACATTTGCCATGTATCTCTATTTTTAACTGACTTGTGTCAGCCATTGGTTTAGAGCCAGTTTCTATTAGAGATAGAAAGGAAACTAGAAAGAATCATGTGGAAGTTAGTGAAAACCAGTTCTCCTTGTAATACATGTTCAAAAAAAATCAAATAATAATCCAGCTTTAGAGATTAAACATTCTGTAAGATCGCTAAAGTAAAGAAACAGATGTCTTTGGGATCAATGTATGTGGATCATCCTCAAAAAGAGCGACCTTCTGAAGTTCATTAAAGAAAAATCACTGATGGGTGCTTGTGTAGATTTTCCTCAAGACCTAAAATTAGCTTTTATAGAAGAAGCATTGTTTCTGTCTAGAAATTTTAGGTTTGGGTATGACTTTTATTTACAAACCAAAATGTTCATTTTTCTAGGGCTTTCCCTTGCTGATGCCCACAGGCATTTTAAAGTGATTTTTAAAGTGACTTAAAACAACTGATTTTGACCTAAGGTTCATGGATTCTAGGAAGTATTTGGATTTAGAAGATGACCACCAAACACAGACATGTCCCATAAAGTATT
Organism: Mustela nigripes; assembly: GCF_022355385.1. Taxonomy (NCBI): domain Eukaryota; kingdom Metazoa; phylum Chordata; class Mammalia; order Carnivora; family Mustelidae; genus Mustela; species Mustela nigripes. The sequence continues at coordinate 29,316,358 of NC_081560.1, read as the reverse complement.
GTACACATGCGTGTGTGTACATTTGTCTGAGAAAAACCCCGATGCCCTGCAAGTAGTCAGACCAAAGGAAATACTAAGAAACAAACAAAATGCTTAAAACAGCAATGCATGTAAACTTTCACTGTTCTTCCAGGAAGTATAAGTTGGGTTTGGATTTATAAATCTGAAAAAGGAAAAAAAAAAAATCTTAATGAAAGAATCCCCATGCAAGGATATGTGGAAAAGCGTTACATTCAGATAAACATTCTGAAACTAAGATACACTCCCAGAGACTTTCTTGGATCACAGTTTTCATACTTTCGTGAATAAGCAGGAACTATTCCCCAGTGGCTTTGGTTGTGGTTCTTTCTAAGAGAAGACCTTTTGTCCTTTATCAGTCTAGCAACAGAGGGTTCTATAGTAGCAGATAGTTAAAAGTGCGTGACTGTGCCCTTAACACCTTTGCAGCTGGGACGTGGTTCACTGTCTGAAACTGTTTTCAATACAGATTGAGATCATGGTCTAGTATAGGCCAACTTTCCATAGTGAGGGAGTACTCTCCCTCTTCTGGCCAGATTTTCATTCTTTTTTCCGTTTGAACTTTCCAAAGGCCCTTGCTAAGCCGCTGTACTTTTGTCATTTCTTCAGGGTTTTCTCCCAATCTTAGTTGTCTGAGTTTGGGCTGATAATCTGCCATGTCTTAAAATTATATTAATGTAGTGTGTCAGCTGAAGACAATTCTACTTGTCTTCATTGAAGTAGATCGCTCAGTAGATTGATTTGTTTTCCTGGAATCTAACACTTAAATATTTCACAACATAGGAAGCACATTGAATTATAAACAGACACAGTGGAAGAAAATATGCCCAATATACATCCTTAGTTTATGTTCCTTTAATGGAGGCTGTACTCTTTGGAGAACACGTTTATACTCACCGGAGCCATGTGTTACTGATTACCTCCTGTTGATGCTCCACTTGGAGAATGAGTAGTTCTTCGTTGCTCGACTCTTCATTCTCCATGTCTTCTGGACTCTCCATTCTCCTTCAGTGACTCTTCTCTACAACTACACTTCCCAGTATATGAGCATAATGCAATGCAAATACTCAAATCTTTACATACAAAAATGCTCTGTTTAACTTTGTGTCTCCACTAATGCCTAATATATTTAACATTTGAAAATTTCTAAAAATTGCTTGTTTCGCCCAGGTCTTCTGGAGACAGGACCTGAGCCAAGCACTTAAATGCTAATACTCTATTGGATACTGCAATCCCAGGGATGCAAGAGCAGGAGGGGAAGGAATAGGGAGAGCAAAGACAAGTGGGTATGTTTGTGAGAGACATAACCAGGGAGACTGTATTAAACTCCACATCTCAGAACAAGCATGGTAGGGAAGGGTCAGGAGGGACAAGCAAGCTATCTCTTGGTTTTTCCCTTCTTCTGTCTTTCCTTGGTTAGAACTGTCCCATGCTACTTCCACATGGTGTTGCCTGGAGTCTTAGGATGGCCACTGGGGAAGCCAGGGTTTCAGTGGGTGCAGTCCTGTCAGGGAAAAGGTGGTTCCTCCTTCTCAATCAATATGACCTATAGGAACTCCCAGGTTGGTGGTCATGGTAAAAATGGTGTCCATGGATTACCACAACCATGGCGTGAGTAATGTCCAGGAAGAGTATGTGAGGCAAAGTGATCTGGTGTCTGATACAGTAATTATGCTAATGTTGCTTCCTAAAAGCCACAGAAAATGTTGAAATATGCACTTACTCTTGGAAAATGGCATCACTCCTTAAGTGAAATATTTATAATCCTCTCACTGAGAGCTCTCCAAATTAAAAAAAAAAAAAAATGCTCACTTCATCTTTACCCTTTGTTTTCCTAATTCAGTGCATTCTTTCATTTTCTTCATCCCTTCAGTGACTCTCTGTAAAGCAGTTTGTGCCAGACACTATACTAGTCACTGGTGACACAGAAGAGATGGATAAGTAGTTAAATAAATGCTAGGAAATCCATAACTTTAATAGAGCACTTCGAAAGATGAGCAGGAGTTCGAAGGGATAGAGAAAAAGAAATGTTTTACAAACAGAAAATGCCACACGTGAAAAGAAGAAATTAAATGGCCTGATAGATTTGGAAGATTCGAAGTATTGTATGAGTGGAGGGTATGTGTGTTTGTGTGTGTGCAGGTGTGTGTGAAATGTGTTGGGGGGGAGCATAGCAGGAAGGCAAATAAATGAGGCAGAAAATTCAGCAGAGTCTAGATGTGGATATGTGGGCCCGATAGAGAGTCTGAATTCTATCCTGAAGGCAGCAGGGAACCCCTAAAGAGTGGTAAGCGAAAAAGGCATAAGTAGATTTATTTTGTCGAGAACATTCCAGAACACATATTGCAGAATGGACTGGAGGGAGCAGAATTGGAGGTAGGGGATCCAGTTCCAAGACTGTTTCCCAGTACCTCTTCTTTGCCAAATCTTACTTTCCTCTTGTGTTCTTGATCGCCTCCTTTCATTCAGCCTTTTCCAGAATCGGTTCCAGAGTTACTCTCTCTTAGTTACTCTATTGCCATTTCAGACCTTTCCATTGGACCATGCCTTCCGTCGGTAAACATACTCATAACTCATAACATAGTCATAAGAAAGCTAGCCATAAGCTTTCATTGTACCCGGCAATCCACTTCACCCAATGTGCCCTCCTCTCTCCTCTCCTCTCAGAGAAGCTCTGGATTCACTTCCCGGCCACCCCTACCCATCCCTTCTCCTTTTCATTTAGACTCACATCAGTGAGTCCGTGGCTGTCAGATGAAATGATTATTTTCAATCCTCATCCTTCTTCTCTGAAGCATCCTACAGTATTGGTCAACAACTCTTTCTTGAAATTTTCAGTTCAGTGACAGAATGGGATTATTTTCTGATCTCTATGGATAACTAGTCGTCTCCTTTCACGGTACATTTCCTCTGGTGCTAAAAGTAGACATCGCCAAACTTAGTGTATTGGGCCTTCAGTTGTCTGTTTTATAATTTCCCCCTGGTAATGATATCAACTTTGTCTACCATTAATTTTTCAACCTGCAAGATAACCTATCACATAGATTTCTAGTTTGGATCCCACTCTTGAATCCACCATGTGCATCTTTAATTTCCTGCTATCTTTTATTGAGGAGTGATAAGAACTGTGAAAATCCAGATGTTTTTCTTTCAAAATTTTCATGCCCAGGGGCGCCTGGGTGGCTCAGTGGGTTTTATATTTTGTGTCGATTACCACGATTAAAATTTTTAAAAAGGTAACAATTAAAAAGAGAAAAAGAGGAACCTGAGAAAAGCTGTGGCCTTTCTAATTTGGACAGGACAGGCCTATAGATTATTCAGAATCACTTGTTTCAACCAAACTCAACTTGTATGTTGTTTCCCTGTCTGTTCTCCATTTCCCTGACCCCTGGCCTATTCCTAGATGCCCTCTTTGTGGTTTATATAATGCCTCTAGACATGCTGTTCCTTTTTTAGTTCTGACTTCTGACTTCTGATTTCTCTCTGAGACTACGATGTACTTTATTATTCAAAGTAATTTATTACTTTATTACTATTTATTATTCTAAGTAATTTTATTATTATTTATTATTACCTCCTTTATTATTCTAAGTAATTCTTTATTTATTATTTATTATTTGTTTGTGTTTGTATGTGTGCATGTGTATGTGAAATGTGTTGGGGGGGAGCACAGCCCTTTATTATTCTAAGTAATTTTAGTTAGTATCACCTTAGACCAAGCTTCTATGACTGGTATAAATGGGTTTTTCCCAAAAGTCCCCCAAATGAACCCAGATAATAACTAATTAGTATTCCAAATTTTTAGAGTTTACCATTACAATCTAATGCTTTGTCCTCATTGCTACTAACCTAGACTATTTTCAGTCACCTAACTAGTTCCCTTTCAATCTACTGCACATTCTAAGCTATCTACGTATAACTCCTATAGCATCTCTCCTAAATAGCCTTCAGTAGTTGTTATACTGAACCAATTAAATTGGATAGAATCCATCCCTCTCATGCCTAGTGTGTTCCAACATACTTTTCTGGTCTTAGGTCCCACTCTTCTTTATTTGTAATCCGTAAGCAAGCCATTCCCTTGTTTCCAAATGCCACCATCTCTGCCTTTGCCTGGAGTCCCCGCCAGCAAGTCTGTCCTAATCTATACCTCTAGACATCTTCACAAACATTCTTAAAGCATTCTGGAAACTGGAATTTTACCTCCCTTTCATGTCAGGCCTTATCTCCATGACTTGATGTGTGCTTGAGCATCCCTAGTAAAATTTATTTTCATTATAATTATTTAGAAATGAAGAAACGTGAGAATATAGAACTGGAAACAAGTTGGAGATCATTAGGTTCAAGATATGTATTCTATAAGTGAGAAAAAGGAAGTTTAGCTCACGGAAAGGAAGTGCCTCTCAGAGTAACAAATGGAGTTGATAACGATAAGATTAGACTAAGACCTGTGTTTTTCTAGCTGTCTCTATTCTATTTCCCAACCAGCTCCATTTTTCCCCCGTATATTCCATTCTATTTCCATATACTATCTCCATTCTATTTTCATTTACTATCTCCAGTCTATTTCCATACACTCTCCATTCTATTTCTATATACCATATCCATTCTATTTCCATATACCCGCCATTCTATTTCTATATTCTATCTACATTCTATCTCCATATATTATATCCATATTCTATATCCATTCTATTTCCATTTACTATCTCCAGTCTATTTCTGTATACTCTATTCTATTTCCATTTACTATATCCATTCTATTTCCATATATTTTATTCTATTTTCGTGTGCTCTCCATCCTATTTCCATATATTCTATCCATTCATTGGCATTATGGGTTGAATTGTGCTCCCCTCAAAAAAGATACGTTGAGATCCTAACTCCAGAACCTCAGAATATGACCTTATTCAGAAATATGTTTGTCATTGATATAATTAGTCAATATGAGGTCACATTGGAGTATCATGGGCCCCTAATTCCATATGACTGATATTATAAGAAGACAGTCAAACAAAGAGACACCCGGGAAACATGCCATGTAATGATGAAGACAGAGATTGGAGTATGTAGCTACAAGTCAAGGAAACCTGAAGATTGCTGGCAAACTACCAGAAGCGAGAAAGAGGCAAGGAAGAAGTCCCCTACAGTATTCAGAGGAAGCGTGGTGCTGCTGGCACCTTGTGTTCAGGTACCTAACCTCCAGAATTATGAGATAATACATTTCTGTGATTTTAAGCCACGCCTTTGTGGTACTTTGTTATGGCAGCCTGAGGAAACTAATAAAATTGGGGAGGCAGAGTAGTTCAGCACATGAGCTCTGCAGTCAAATTCATAGCACTTGTTACCTTGCTACCTTGGGCACATTTCTTGATCTCTTCAGGATTTCATTTTCTCACCTCAAAAGGGATATATTATCACCTACCTTACAAGGCTAACATGAGCCTTAAATGAGATAAATCTTGTGAAGCACTTAAAGTGGCTAACACACAGAAAGCGTAATTTCCTTGAGGATTTGCTCATCCTCGTAGTCCCTACAGACCCTAACATTTGGCCTTCACAAAGTAGGCGAGCAGTAAATAATTGCTTCAGTGAACATGGGGTCCCGGGGTAAAGAGCGCCTGAGAGGAAAGCCTTGTTGAGTTTCTCTCCCTTTTGTCCTGTGTCTACGCTGTTGTCTCTTCTCTAAAATGAGCCTTTAGAATCAAGACAGAACTTGGGGAAACTGTTCTGTCTGTCGGAGTCAGACCTGCTTATCCGTAGGCAAGATCTTTGGTTTGGGCTGAAACTTATTAAATTTTTATTTGTTTTTTAAGTTTGAGATGCCAGGATTAACAATATGCTATCGTTGAGGAGGTAGAGAGATGAACTGGGTAGGAAGTAGAGGAAAGAGGTTAAGATTTCAGACTCTGAACAAATATATACATATATATTTTTTTGTTTTGTTTTGTTTTGTTTTGTTTTGCTTTTCTCCCTATGTACAATACAAGCTCCTAAAGAGCAAGTACTTGACTTAACTTGTTAACTGCTTCTGGCAGTGCCAGAACAGTCTCGGACACAGAGTGAGCTCTGAATAAATATCTAGTCAATAAATAAATGAAGGAAGGAATCATGACTTCGGGGAATCAGAGAAAGCCTACTTTAAAGCAGAAATGAAAAAATGAGAGGAAGTGTTTGTTTCTTCCTTTTTATTTTTGTTGAGCTCTCGGGTCCTCCACCCCATCTTCATCTTGTTCCAGTATCCCTGTACCATCTTTTCTGATGCTTGTGGCTAATGTTAATCATTTCCCATTTTGCTATATTATATCTGCTTTAGTTACCATCCGTTTCTCCCGTTCTCTTCAGATTTTTTGTCTCATTGGGATTTTTATCCTGTAAGAGATCTCAAGTATCTCCCATATTTAGAAAAAGAAGGCGGGGGGCACCTGGGTGGCTCAGTCAGTTAAGCCGCTGACTCGATTTCAGCTCAGGTCATGATTTCAGGGTCATGGGGTCACGCTCCATATTGGGCTTTGCAGTCAACATGAAGTCTGCTTGTCCCTCTCCCTCTGTTCCGCCCTCTGCTCACATGCGTTCTCTCTCTGTCTCTCAAGTAAATAAAATAAAATCTTAAAAAAAAGAAGAAGAAGAAGGAAGAGGAAGAGGAGGAGAAGGACAAGGAGAAGATCATTTCCCAAGCAATGTGGTTTTCTAATTACTTCCCATCTTTCTTGGCTTCTTGGTCGCCATCATCTAACCTCTCCTTCTATGAAGCAATTCTCATTTTTTTAAACAGATTAATTCTACCAAAATTGAGCTTTTCCTTTTATGTGATTTTATATTTTAACCATTTTGAAAGTAAATATTTAAAAAGTATGTTGATGGGAATCTAAATACAGGGGACTATGCACAGGAGGCTCGCAGGAGATGATGTCAGCGTACTAACAGGTATGTGATTTTCATAGAATAAGTTGGGCTACCTGACGAGCATTTAATGCCTGTGGATTTCTTTGAGATAGCTGATTAGAGCTGTGTTAGATTTTTAAAATGAAGCATGCACATGGGTGAAAAATTGTTCATACTGAATTTTAAACAGATTCAAATTTGCTTACATTAGATAAATTTTAATGAAGTCTTGATGAAGCCCATATTTAAGTAAGTTAAGTTTTCTATGAATCAAAGAATTAATCATTTTATGGGTGTCATTCTCCCTCATTTTTTTTTTTTTAAGGCAGTGGCAGTAGCTTCTGTTTCTTTTTCCCTCTAAGCAATTCTGTTTCTTATTTTAATGGAATTGGAAACTCACATAAACCCTCTGAAATGGAAACCACTAGATACACTCACATTATAAAAAGTGCTTCCTGTTATCAACTTTGAGTCTGTGGCCTTTTGGGGTGAAAGAAATGTTTGGTTTCATTTTTCCCTTTGATTTCCTTTAGATATTTTTTTCCAAGGAGCCATTCTCACTAAAAGGATGAGCTCATGTTCTAAAATAGGATTTATGTTCTCTAACAGAAACTATACCAAAGTTGGAAATTTACATGGTAAATAGTACTTTGTCAACGTTTGCACTTTCCAGAGACTTGTTCAAAATGCGAAACTAAACATCTAGACTAAACATGGACAGAGGTAAAAAGGAATATAATAAAAAGCTACAAGTTGAGTCTTTGCCATATACAAGCATTAATGAAAAAATTTATATAACTTTCAATTAAATTCACTAAGGGAAGCTAATTCATTTATGATCCAAAATAGTAGATGATACAAAATAATTATTAAGAAGACCTCATGGACTTGGAAGAGCAGAATGGGCCCAATCATGTGTTCTGAAATATAATTACATTTGGTATCTCTAATCCTTACTTGGGGACTCTGGATGGAACCCCTGCTAATTGCCTATAGTGCATCTCAGTTGGGCACTTTCTTAAGGGGTAAGGTTGGCGGTGGCTGGAGGGAGGCAGACTCCCTACATACTGATGGGGATAGACCTAATTATCTCCATCGAGACTTCTGACCTCAAACCTTTTAAGTGTATTGAGTAAGAAGTCCAAGAGAGCATAGGTGTACTGTGGAACAAACATGGCCTTTGGTGCATAATGGTTCAAGTTCTGTGTCATTTATTAGTATAGGTCACAGGCAGATTTTACCTAGATTTCTAAATTCTGAATTTCTCACAGGAAGAATGGAGCTAAGCTTGATGTGTAAGAATTGGTTATGGGTCTGAAAACACCAAGCAGGGTGGCCGACTAGGGTTTGTGTTCAGTAAATGCTGGTGTAAGAAGCTGGATGTAAGCTTTGACCTCAAAAACAAACACAACTCAGAGCTTATAGGATATATATTTTTTCAAGAATGCACATATGTAGTTCCTATTTTTTATCTTCAGCCTATGTGCTTTCTTAATTATATTCTATTTAGGCAGATATTGAAGGTAGCATGTTCTATGCTAGCGGTCTTCGGAGTTTCTCTCTTGACACCTCTTCAAAGGGAAGCTTTCCATTGGTTTTTCCTGGACACATATTACTTCATTCCCCTCCTGCTCCAGAAAGTGTTCAGCAGCAAGTAGTAGGAATGCAGCACATCTTTCCTGATTTATAAAGTGCAAATTATTCACCGATGTTGATATTCTAATTCTTTTCATAGCCAATTTCTTATAGCACACTTCACAGCTAATTTTGGCAAACCCAAGCTCATACCTGCTGCCCTAAAAGTATATTCTGACTATGCGTGAGAGAGGGATCTGGGAAAAGTGATCAGTCTGGGAGAGTTAGGCAGGGGAAAAGCCTCATAATAGTAAATAATCTATGGGGAGGAAAAAATTTATTAAATAGTGTCGCGAGCATAACCCCTGCATCCCGCCAGGAGGTCGTGACGTGTAAAGAAGAGATAGATGGATATGATGTAACTCACTTGATCTTTATTGGGACGAGGTCCGCACCACTATCGTGGCCCGGTCACGGTCCGCTGACGTTGTCACTGAGAAGGAGACGTCGCCTCACAATCTAGACAGAGAGGTCACCGCAGAAGTTGAGACTGAGAACCAGCGAGTGGTCGGCAACGAAACTGTTGGGGTGTCGGTAGCACCGGCGATGATGTCCTCCCGACAGGGAACTCGCTTCACCTCAGTCCAACCCGATGCCTCCTTATATACTGTGCTAAGTCTCCTTCATAAACATATTATATCACTTATTTTTCTTATGCTTACACACCAAAAACATACACACGTCGTAAACATGTTTTGGTCTACGATATTTCGCACAAATTAAAAATATTTACAACTTGTTACTGCGAGCTAATCTTATCACTACACGCATATGGTCTAGGCTTACTTGCTATGTGGTTAGTTTGTATTTTGTTCCTGTTTTTCATTTAGTAGGGGTTTGCACTTACTATATATTATTTATTTATTTATTACACTTTATTTATTAAAGGTTCGTACTCACTACAATAGTAATATTGCTCCCAGGTCCTGGTGTCTCTTCCTGGTTTTGACATAAGGAAAACTGTTGGGGTTGTGGTCCACCAGTTGAGGTTCAGTCTATTTGAGGCAGATCCTGCTGTGCCCCCCTCACTTTCTCCAGGTGAAAGAGAAAGAGAATTAATGCCTGGTAAGGAGGAAACTTGTGATGAGCGCTGGGTATTGTATGTAAATGATGAATCCCTAAAGTCTACTCCTGAAACCAATATTGTCTTATATGTTAATTAACTAGAATTTAAACAAAAACTTGAAAGAATAAAGAACTAATGGAGGCCCACTTCCAATTCTGAAGAGATGGGTAACCACAGACAAGTGACTTCTTTGGTTTCTTTTGGTAGCCTGTGGCATAAGGATGAAAATATACATTACAGAGATGTCATGGGGTCAGTGTAGCACTGTAGCTCAGAATGTTTTGGAAAGCATTGGGATTATAAGAGGCAAGGGAGTCAACATTATCACATCTGTTAGAAGATAAACCGAGGCATATTGGAAAATTTAAGAGTTTATTTGAGCAAAAATGGATTCCGATCAGGCTGCCACAAACCAGAAGTGGTTAAGAGTGTCTCCCCCACCAGGAGCTCAGGGAGAGACTTTAAGAGACAAAGGCACAGGAAAGGTAAGGCTGTTATTGACTGGCTGAAGCTTAAAGCCTAGTTGGTTCTTTTTGGTTGGTTATCCTTAGGTTTGGATTTGCTAAGCTTGAGGTATTTACAGCCTTAGATTTTGGTTTGCTTACCTAGACCACTCACTCAGGCCACTTCAGTCTAATAACCTCCATGTTCAATTAATTTAATACATCCCAAAGGATAATGTCATGAAAATATTCTCACAGCACTTGGCATCTCTTGAGGGGAAAAAATGCATGTAGGCAACATAAATGTGAGTACAGGCAATACTCCTTTTTTCATTAAAAAGTTATAGTATAATGTGCTACACAAATGTCAAGTTATGCAGTTATGTTTCAGAACGCTACTAGGAGTCCAAAATTGCACTGTCACAATTGTTTTCTCTTGATGTTTCACTGTTTCTTTAACAAGCAATAGGAAGTATAATAGCATTCCAATAGTTTCAGCTCTAAGCCTCGTTCTTCCCTGGTGGAAAAATCTAGCATTAATTTAGCCAAGTGCACAAATGCTTCAGGAAAAATGGAACAGGAAATTAACTTTTTTGTAGCCGTGCAGAAGCTATCTGACCTTAGCAAAGCATCCACTAGAAAGTTGACTTTCATACTGAGCAGTAACCCTTCCCTTCTAGACACACCCAGAGGGCAGAAGCGATTTCAAGTGAGCTTTCCCTCACTCCTTCCTTTATTATCAATGCTCGCTCTCTCTCTTTTGAGTAAACACTGAAACATTAATAACCCATCTGAAGCTTCCTAGACGCCAGCTAAACCTACTTGTCCAAATATTTTGGGGCTGCATAAGATATTTTAAAAGTAGATTGATTGGGGGTAGAGTTAATTTTCTTTCTCATGGAGAAGAAGAGAAAAATGAAGCAGGTAAGCTGATAGTTTTTCTTTTAAAGAAACAGTGGTTAAAGTAATATTATGTCTGCTTTAAACAAACTTGTTTGCTGGTAAACAGATAAAAAGTATTTGTGAAAATATATTCTGTCAGAAATACGAAATTTAGGAAGCTAGAACTGTCTCCTGTTTTTAATATAAAATAATGACATTTTAGAAGGAAGTCCCTTTTCTGTGTTATAATGGAGGATGTCTCATCCCCCAATGATATACACATGAGCCTAAGCACAATTCTTAGGAAAACCCTGAAAAAGTGACCAAGAATTTATAATAATGTAACTACTTCCTGTGAAATCTAGCATGTGTTAGTTTTTTAAGATTTATTTATTTACATGAGAGAGAGAGAGCATGAGTAGGGGGACAGAAGGAGAGAGAGAGAGGAGAGAAAATCCTCAAGCAGACTCCCCACTAACCATGGAGGCTAACGTAGGATGTGGCACTCAATCCCAGGACCTCGAGATCATGACCTAAGTTGAAATCAAGAGTCAGATGCCTAACTGACTGAGCCTCCGAGGCCCCAGTGAAGTCTAGCATTTAAACAAAACTGTCTAATAAGTTACTGGCAGCTGGATCAGGGCGGGGATCAAGTCGAGAGAACGCCTAGCACAGGAGTTGAATGAAAAGATGAATGCGATCTAGTATAATTCATGCCTTGTGTCCAGTGTAAGGCTTCCCATGGTGGCCTGTGGTCCTTAAATTTTTATTTTGTACTTTCAGTTGATTTTTAAACTCTGGTCTCCCCTGGCCACCCATCCAGGTCTTCCTCAATCTATAAGATGTCCTCACATTTTCCTGAAAAGACCAAAGTAGTTTGTTACATAAGAAGAGATGGTTTTTTCCTTAGGTCTGGCCTATAAGACTTTTTGTTGGACCCTTTAAGAATAAACTGGATCTCTAGGAAGGGAACTCACTTTTCTAGCCAGTCACAGAAGAAAGCCAAATACGATTCTGCAACATAATCCATCCCCTAAGGGAAGAATTACAGAGTTTAGGGACCTGAAAATTTGATAGCAGTATTAGATGATGTCTTATTCTTCCCTCCAGCAATAGTGCTTATTTTGTGGTATTACTAGATTCTATCATTTCCTGCCAATTTTCAGTTTTTAAGGCAAAAAGTTGGCCATCAAATACTTAAGCATTCTAGAGTGAGTGTGTCATTTGGAAAGTTCGAAGTTTGGTTTTGAAGGGAATATGTGAGGTTGTGTTATGATGTGTGGGTGTAATAGTGTAGCATGTGGCAACATGAGTGTGATGGTTGGGGGAAAGGCTAGGTGGAGGCTTCTAGAGGGGAAGCATGGGAAAGAGGGTTCTTAGGTCTCCATCGGGCTGGGAAGGTGTTGCCCAGGGTAGTCCCCAAGGAGAGCCAAGGTGCTTATGTTAGTATCGGCCATTGAGCTGAAGGGATAAGAAGCAGCCACACGTGTGTTCAGAGCAAGCAAGCCTCATCCTACCCACATGGAGGTCAAAGTGTTAAGATGAACGGAGGAACGATTGCTACATATTCAGGCACCACACTCCACATGAAAAAACATCTTGCTTTAAACCAAATGTATACATGAGGTTTCCATAAAGCACACATTTATGCCTTGGCTCTCCTTTACTGCCCCGGAGATGCTGGGGCACCTGCAGGCACTATGTTGGCTTTCCGTCCTTCCCCATCTGTGCAGTTCATGGCGACCCTGGATTTCTGGGGGAGAATCTGGATAAACTGGTTATTACAGGGATGTGAGTGCTAAGGGGGAAGACAGAGTTGGAGATTCTAGCTGCATGGGATTACTTGAAGTGGGTTGAGGGACGTCTATCCTCCTCTCCTGGGAGGTCTGCCTGTGGTGACTGGGTAGGCAGTGGATGGAGAATCTTCATCCCCAACTCATGCCTGAACTCTACCCTTACATCTGGCAGATGTTTGTTTAAGGCTGGAGTCTCTGTGCAGAGCGGGGCATGGTCCCTCTGGTGCTGAAAGAGATCCTCGGCTGGCCAGCGCATGTTTTCTTGCGGTGGCCCTCTGCGGAAGCCTGGGGTCCGTGTGTGCTGTGTTGAAATGCAGCAAGGACTGCAGGGCTAGGAGGACTGTCGAGGGTGCTGGGAGGACCAGCAGCAAGTCTTGTAGCAGGCAGGGGGGAGTGGGGAGAATGAAGAAGGAAATGAAGGGTGCAAATGAGGAGCTCAGGAATTAATAGGTGAATGCTGGGGAAGATCTAAAACTAGACAATGGTGACCATTATCTTCTAAGCCATAACGAGGGAATATAATGTGCTGAAGGGCTTTCTATATCTTTATTGTGAATTCATTTATAGAATGTTCTAACAAAGTATAAAATTAAATCATATTTAGTTATATAATTAACATGGCTGCCTAATTTTTACCTAACACCCAAATCTAAAAAGTCCATTTTATATATGGTATGATTGGTCATATTTTCTTTCTTTCCTGTTCTTTTTCTTTTTCTTTTTTTTTTTTTTTTTTACACTTGCTCTATCATTCTAGTTTTGTAAAAGAAGAATAGTAGAAATGATGATCGGTGATTTTAAATGTGTTACTGCCCCTAATATACAAACAGGACCTTATCCTATTCCACTTGTAATTGGACAGCACCCCTGTGAAATCACGTGATTAGAATGTTTAAGGTTTTTATTATGTTAATTCATTACACAAAGAGACCATAAGACAGCTGTGGCTCTGATGCCCTGGCGACCTAAGCCTGTAAATGTCTCAAGGTTAGTAAACCAAAATGCTAAGGACAACCAGTCACAGAAAACCAAGTTGTAGCCAATCAAATAATTTGCATTCTTTGCTTCCATGCTTTCTCTGTGTAAGGCTTTCCCCTGGCTCCTATGGGCAGAGAGCTCCTAATTATTTTGGGTTTGGTGCTGCCCAATTGGAATGGATTTTTGCCCAAATGAGCCCTTAAAATGTTAAATGGGCCTCAGTTTACCTTCTAACAATTTAAAACATTTTTTTTTTTAAGATTTTTATTTATTTATTTATTTGACAGAGAGAGAGAGACCACAAGTAGGCAGAGAGGCAGGCAGGGGGTGTGGGGGGAGCAGGCTCCCCGCTGAGCAGAGAGCCCGACGAGGGGCTCAATCCCAGGACCCTGAGATCATGACCCGAGCCGAAGGCAGAGGCTTTAACCCACTGAGCCACCCAGGTGCCCCAATTTAAAACATTTTAATTTATCAAGAGGTTCTTCTATGCAGTAACTTCTTTAAGAAATATTTAATACGTGTCAGGTTTATGAGGGCTGTATGTTTTCGACTGCTTTTTATCTTCACTGAAATCCCCCTTAATGCTTACACTAGCATGAAAAGCAGGATGGAAGGCTGGTGCTTGTTTGCAGATGAGGAAGTTGAAGTACATCAAGTCGCACTTCAGCGGCATCAGCAGATAATGAATGGAGGGTGGGAAGTAGAGGGGAGACCCAGGATTTAGAAGACCTTGTGGAGGTCTTGGGGAGTTGGCTGGCAAAGACTCAAACTGAGATTCAGAGTCTCTGGCATCTATAAAAACGTTTGGTAGATTGTATGATGCTTAGGTACTGATGCTGCTATAATGAACCCAGGGCTCTTTCCTGTCTGTTCTGTTGCTTGTGTAGGGACTTGCTATTTTAAGACTGAATCGCTGAATTCACTTGTTGTTTGGGCATGGGGGTGGGGTGGGGGGGACAGAGACTTGCTATTATTTTAACACTTTTCAAAAGAACAAGTTCTCCCCTTGTTTTCTGCCTGCTGTTTCACAATTGCGGATTGTCGATTTTATGTTTTCTTCATTATGGCTGTCCTTCCACTACTGCTGATACCATGGTAAGGTTCAGGGGGCTAGAGAGCATTTACCCCAAAACCTACAAACATGATCAGGGCTTGAGGAGAGGACGAAAGTAAGTTCCTGCTCTTAAACTCTATGTGCTCATCTGATTAAGGGGAGACTGAGAAGGGGGAAGAGTGTAGAGACAGGAAAGCAGAAGGAAGGAGAAGAGACAACAGAAGGACACTTGGGAGCGGTTTTTGTTTGATCCAAAATAGGAAGCAAACTCCAATGCGCCCAGAGAAAAAGCAACCTTCGTTCTCTCCCTAAAGCTTTATCTTGTGCTTAAAGACCTCTCCAAGGACACTATCATGAGTATCCTCTCCCAGCCATCTCTGTGTTTTTGTAATCTCAGCTGGGTCTTTGTTATGTCTGTAAAGTTACAGCAACCAGTAAACTGAAGACCCGCAGCTGTGCATCGTGGATGGCAGCTGAGCCAAGGGGGGGGGGGGCTTGAATTCGTTGGAGGAAAAGCCTCCAGAGGGGCCTGAAAAAGATGCTCCATATGACTTTCAAAACAGCAAGGAAAGAGAAAAAGAGAAGCTGGGAGGAGCAGAGAGGGGAATGGAAGTTCTTCCACGTTGGTAGAGATGGCTGAGAGGTCAGGGGGGTAGAGGTTTGTAGCCAACTACAGCAGCAAGGCATGAAGGGGAGACACGGGTCACGGGCTGGAGGAGACACTACTGTTCTTGTGTTCTTAGTTGCATTTTTAATTTCTCTCCATCTCCAAGATTCTTGCTACGTGTGAGGGTCAGCCTGGGGAAGCTGTGAGAGGCAGACATTTCCAGCCACGCCCGGCCGGCATGCCTGTGCGTTGGCTGGAGTCGGAAAAGCCCAGAACTGTTCAGTCTGCCTTATTTCTTCTTAAGTCTTTCCAGTTGTCCTCCACTAGTCTCTCCTCTTCCTCCCAACTACACAAGCTCGACACTGTGTGCCCTGCTCAGAGAGGCATGGGCCGTTTGTGAGTGAGGACACTGGGCATCAGACATAGAGACGACCCGGGAATTCTCAGGATGGAACTTCAGATTTTAAGAGATGTGGTGGAAAGTCTTTACTATCAACAAAAATCATTCTATATCCCCGAAGTCTCAGAATCGCAGATGTTCCAGTGGGTTAAGGCGCTATGACGGTATTTATCCGTCAATAATTTCTGGTTTAGGATGGCCAGGTCTGGGTCTCTCCTGCTGTTCTCTTCCATTTTCCTCTTTTGTGCTGCTCTTCTTCTAGTATGTCAGGCTTACAGCTTCCCTCTCTGCCTGCTTCATACCTTCACGGCAAATCCTTTCTTCTGGAAGGTTTTCATCTCTGTATCTTGCCCCTCTCTTAGCAATACACATTGTGATTTGACGATCCTATTGCTGCTTCTCCTTGCTCTTTCCACCCCAAACCAGGCTCCACGGTGCCCCTCCCCTCCCAGTGCACGTCCCATGCCCAGTGTCATCAGAAATCTTCTTAGGACAGGTCTCATGTCTCTCTTGCAGTGTGATCGCTCAGGTCATGGAGTACTTCCATTTTTAAAAAACTTTTATTATAGGAATGATGGCCTATACTCTTTAGGAAATCTTGTGATTTAGGAAGTAGAAGTCTGGCCTTCTGGACTTCTGTCAGGACCCCGTCCACCCTGAAAACAAAATAAAACAAGAAATTACCCTCCCAGGTTTCCTCCTTTGTTTCTTCCCTGCCATGGCTTTTAGGAAAAGGAATTGAAGTTCATCGAGGGTGTCCCTAGGTAGAGAGACCAGCATGAAGTTGCCAACTTTTTAATTCTCTACTACTGAGGAAGTTTTGGTTTCCTACTGGCTACTTAAAAAGATAACAAGTAATGTTGTATTAACTTCACTTTTCTCCTCATTGTCAGCTATTTCTTTTGCCTCCCGGACCCTATTTACCGTCCACAGTAAAAAGCACCCTATGGTGCTGACCTTCAAGAACTTCCTGTTTAAAAAAAAAAAAAAAAAAAAAAACTTCCTGTTTTAATTTCTTTGCCCATCTTTTCTCTCCCTCTAAGAATTTTCTTTTCTTCTCTCATTTTTTTCCCCACACACAACATTCGTAACATGTGCAAGTAACAGCATCAAAAAAAAAAAAAAGAGCGCCAGGGTCATTCTTTAACATTTTACCCAGACCAGAGATTTTACCTCTGCCGGAACTTACCTTGCATTTGATTTCATTCACTGTTTATTGCTCCGCCCACTAAGAAGTGAGTTCAGTGAGGGGTAGAGCTTTGTCAGGTTCTTCACTTTCATTGCTCAGAGCCTAGCACTGTGCCTGTCATATAGAAAGTGTTCAAGAATATTAAGGAGGTAAGTGAGTGAATGAATAAACATTGAGAAAGAGCCAAGGGGGAGGGGACATGAAGGATCCAGGAGAAGAAGAAAAGACGGATGAAGTTCTCTGGGATTTGAAGGTAGAAATTGGAAGGTTTGTTGCCTGGAGGAAAGGGAGCTATGGAGTCCGGAGAGTGATTAGCCATGGATGAGAGGAGGACAGGTTTCTTCTATGGAGGTCAACAGAAAAGAGGAAATGTTAGTTGTGCTAAAAGGCTATGGGTCTGCGAAAACAGAGGCTGTTTAACCCAGTGTGTTTCCTTCTAATAGTGCTCATTGCCTCTATGAATGGGAGGCAGTTATCTGTAGAAATAAGAAGGTAGCTGGAGATTGGGAAAGTTAGTCACTATGGAGAATGTGAGAGAATTGGTCAGGGAAGCATAGCAGGATAGTCTGGGGACCCCGAAGACCGAACTGGTTTTACCAATAAGAATCTATCCATCCAGGCACTTTTCTTCAGAGCTCTCAACAATCCAGCCCAGGTGCAGGGTGGGCAGGCTACTGAGATCTTTGGGTCTCAGCTCCCACGGCACTCTAGTCCTCCCGATTTACCTGGCACATCATCATTTATTATCACTAGTTGTTTGTGTCTGCTTTCCTTGATGGGCTGCCGGCTCTGTGGGGGCAGAGGCGTGCCTGTCTTGTTAATGGCTGTGTGCCCAGCTCTTCCTTGCTTGAAGCTCTACTGTGTGAATGATGCAAGTGCAGCGGAGGAAGGGAATAATTTAATATACTGGGGAGGAAGTGATTGGAGTGTTGGGCCATGGAATCCAACTGAGAGAGAGAAGGTGAAAAAGAGGCTAGGAGAAAGTTGGCATTAGAAAGAAAGACTGGGTGGCTGTGTGTTAAGCTACTGCCTTCGGCTCAGGTCATGATCTCAGGGTCCTGGGATCGAGTCCCGCATCGGGCTCTCTGCTCAGCAGGGAGCCTGCTTCCCTTCCTCTCTCTCTGCCTGCCTCTCTGCCTACTTGTGATCTCTGTCTGTCAAATAAATAAATAAAATCTTTAAAAAAAAAAAAAGAAAGAAAGAAAGACTGGTGGTTGAAGAACTGATGGGAGTAAATGAGAAGAGATGGAAAAAAGAAATGCGATCAGAGGATAGAATATCTCATTTTATAATTTCAGAGGTGGGGGTGTTTTGGGATCACAAAGCCCAAGCTGTGTCATTGGGGTGGGTGTTTGTAGTGAAGTGCAGGAGAGAGTCATTGGGGATGAAAAAGTCATAGATATTTTATGGTTTGAGATGCAAATGCTGAAACTTCCACTGAGATTTTTCTAGTTGGTGTTTTCAGCAGAAAGCGAGTAAAATAAACATGTTTAGAAATAATGAACACACACTTTGCCTTCATGAATTCACTAACTTGCTCATTCATTCATCTCTTCCATCTTACTTAGAACCTGACCTTAAGCAGTATGTACAGTAACTAAAGCAGACACATCTAGGCTTTCATGAAATGTACCAATTTGTGTAAGAGGCAGACATCAAAAAAGTAATATATACTATAAATTGTGAAGAGTGCCAAAGGGAAAGACAGATTGAGAAATAGGTGATGGTAGATTTGGGGAATAGCTGTTTCAGTGGGCACAATTTCATCACAGCTGTATTGAGAATACACTTTTTTTTTGTATTGAAACTTTATTGCTTTTGTTTCTCTATTATTTATTTATTTTTATTAACATATATTATTTGTTTCAGGGGTACAGGTCCGATTCATCCATCTTACACAATTCACAGCACTCTCCATAGCACATACCCTCCCCAACTGTTTCTCTATTATGGTTTAAAACTTACACAGAGGCACAGATGAACAAACATGCCTTTCATTGGATGTTCATGGGTTAGTCAGTAGCCCCAAGTGCAGTTTGGGAGCGCAGGTCAGAAGGAGCTCCTTGTCATGGAGTTGGTCTGAGATGCGTGTGTTCCTTCCATGATGAGCCTGAGATCCAGTTTGAGTCAGCTGTGCCGTAAAGACAGAGGTAAACTGAAGATTCATTTGGGGATGGAACATTCTCACGAGGCTCTGCTTACTATCCAGGGAACCTCTGGTTCCTCAACTGTCCTATAATTATAAATAATTTTTAAGTGGAAAATGTGTAGGACATGCATCCAGGAAAACCCCATGTCATTTCTTGAATTCTCTAAAGTAAGTATAAATTTCACCCACGGGTTTAAAAAAAAAATCCTTATTTTATTCTTATAATGGAAAAATTAAAGCATAACTCACTATGATAGACTCAGCAATATTTCTAAAATGTCAAAGATCTAGACCAGCAAGCCAATTTGACTTTTAGTTATATATAACACACACCCAAGGTCTGCTATATGATTTGTATTTGAGCATCAAAAGGTGTCATAAATACATGGCTACTTTAATAAATCTAGAAAAAATTTCTCTGTCATGTGAAAAAAAAAAACCAGTTTTATTTTTCATCCTTACTATATACTAAAGAACTGTATTTCTTGCTTTTGTGGTAAGTCTTGGTTGAAGATTTTTTAATACTATAAGTAACTGAGAAATATGCTCTTTATTTGATTTTTCTACTACAAATTCATTACTTTGCTCAAACATTTAATTCTATTTTTGTCATTCTTGCTACTATTTAAAATTCTGCTGAAATAAGTTTCTTAATACAAATGTTCACCACTTTCTATTCCCAATCTCCCATGGTAGTATTTATAACCAAGACTTATATATATTAAAAAAAAGATGTTTGTATTCCTTCATTCCAGGAATATATATTATGTGCCCCATATGTGGCCAGTAGTATTGTTTGGTTGGAGAAACAAAAGTGAACAAAATAGACAAAAATATATGGTTTAATTTACCTCCTTTTATGGTATGGGGAGACAGACAATAAATGTAATAAATAAATAAATTATATTTTTGCATTAAAAGGTGATGAGTTGGGTACCTGTGGCTCAGTCTGTTAAGCATCCACCTTCAGCTCAGATCATGATCCTAGGGCCCTGAAATGGATGCCTGTGTCAGGCTCCCTGCCCAGCAGGGAGTCTGCTTCTCCCTCTCTCTCTGCCCCTCCCCCTGCTCATGTTTTCTCTCTCTCTCTCTCTCTCAAATAAATAAATAAAATCTCTAAAAGAAAATAAAATGTGATGAGTAACATAGATAAAAACATGTATCAAGACATATGGAAACATATAGTTTATTGCAGAAATGTCTTTTATGATGGAGGCCAAACTATAGTAATTGTAAAGCTTATAGAATTCTTTTTTTCTTTAATGTTTATTTAGAGAGAGACATTGAGAGTGCAGGGAGGAGGGGCAGAGGGAGAGGGAGAGAGAGTCCCAGGAAGACTCCATGTTGAGCTCAAAGCCTGAAGCTGGGCTCGATCTTAAAACCCTGAGATCAGACCCAAGCTGAAACCAAGAATCAGATGCTGAGCCAACTGTGCCACTCAGGCACCCCGAATGCTTATAGAATTCTTAAAGGAAAATCAGAGTCAAAACATATTGTTATTCAATTTTATTAATAATTCATATCATTTATTGATGGAGCACGTGTTGGTTACTTTCATATTGCAAATTAATTTAATTCCCCGTACAACTTAATGAGGTAGAATTTGTTACCTTAACCATATGTATGAGAAAATTTGGAGGTAAAGAGATAAAACAACTCCCCCTGCCCCAGAGGATGAACCAAGCAAGTGGTAGAGTCAGAACTCAAATCCAGATTTCTGATCCCTGGCCCTCCTCTGTTCTCCCCCACATTACCGCATCGGACACTTCAGGTCGTGTATTACAACACTCTGTCCTTTGCTTTATCTAATGTGGTATAACGGTTTCAGATTTTGAAGGCTTTCCCATAAAAATAATAAGTGTTCAGTTTTGTGGGTTTTTTTTTTTAAGATTTGTTTATTTGAGAGAGAGAATGTGAGAGTGCAAATGGAAGGAAGGGCAGAGGAAGAGGGAGAGAATCTCAGGCAGATCTCAGGCATACTCCTGGATGTGCATAGAGTCCCCGTGATGTGGGGCTCCATCTCATGACCTTGAGATCCCAACCCTGAGATCACGACCTGAGCTGAAATCAAGAGTCGGATGCTTAATCGACTGTGCCACCCAGGGGTCCCAAAAAGTGTTGTTTTAAAATAACCTTCATAGGGTCATCTGGGTGGCAAAGTCAGTAAAGCATCTGAATCTTCATTTCTGCTCAGGTTGTGATCTCAGGGTTGTGATCTCCAGGTCAAGAGATCGAGCCCCAGGTTGGGCTCCATGCTGAGCATGGAGTGTGCTTAAATCTCTTTCTCCCTCTCACTCTGCCCCTTCCCTCCTCTGAAATAAATCAATAAAATCTCTGAAAAAAATTAAAATAACTTTTATATAGTATGGCAAAGTGATTTCTGAGAGACAATTTTTCAGATCTTTCCAGAAGAAGGGAGAGAGAGCCGTGACTGGGAGTTCAGAATGTTAACATCTAGTAACACTCATTCTTTCTCCTAAGGTCTTCTCCACAAGCCTGTGAGTCTCAAGTTAAGTTGCTGTAGCGATGGCCAGGTTAAATTCTGCCACTAAAAATACATCTTCAAAACTGTAGGCGTAATCAAGAGCTCTCATTTCCCGAAGTGCTGCTTCTGGCATTTGATAATCCTGCCTTTGCTGGTGTGGTTGACGTAATTATTCACCTAGTTTTTATTTCACGGATGCAGCGTGTGCACCTGTTGTTGGACCAGTTAAAAGTGTTCTTGCCCCTTGGTCTTGGGCCATTTTGCTGATATAGTGTGTTATAAATATGACCAAGACAGGAGCAGTTTGTATTACAGGATAATACAACATAATTTGACTGACAAGCTCACTTCCCATTATTCTCTGTAGTCTGAGATGCAAGTTAAAATGTCAGTTTATGTTACAAAGGTTATTAGAAAACATGGCCAGTAATTACACTGTATTTATAATCTGCTCTATATAATGTAAGAGCTACATTGCTCTTGCTTAAACTGAGCCTGGCTGGGGGAGGGGGAGGGGAAGGAAAGGAGGAATGTATCTTTCAAAATAGTAATAACACAGAGTTTGAAAATACACTCTCCTCATGTGAAATCACTGCTCTATTTGAGCCAGCTGTAATAGAGAGGAGCATCCTGTGATTACGAAAGAAAATAATGTGAGAAGAGAATTCTGGGCACCGAACATTTCACTTGAGTGACACTGATATATTTGGAAGCATCTGTCTTCCCTTGCACCTAGATGCATGTTTGTTTATTTTGGCCTCCTGTGGGCTCATGGTTCCCTCTAAGTCCTGTGTACAAAGGCTCAACCTGTTTTCGGCTTTAAATACTCCTTCTTACAGGTTTACCGTGACAAACAATGATGTTGGCTGGGGAATCGTGTCCCAATCTACAGTTAAATTTTTGAGTTTAAAAAAGTTTCATTATCAATCAATCAATCATCAATCAATGGTTTCATTGTCAAAAGAAAACACACACACACACACACACACACACACACACACACAGTATTGTTTAACAAAGAAAAATATCTAATGAATATCATGTTTGCCCAAAATGCCACACAGGGGAGGTGTGAGTAGCTAGGCTTCTATTCCTTTCTATTAAATTCGCCACACACATACTAAATGCCCATGTTACCATGTGTCAGGCAGAGCTCAGACTCAGAGATAGTTTTTCTGACTCTTTGCTCTTTATATTATTATTTTAAAAACATATACATGGGGGTGCCTATGTGACTCAGTCAGTTAGGCATCTAACTCTTGGTTTCAGCTCAGGTCATGATCTCAGGGTCCTGAGATAGAGCCTCAAACTGGGCTCCCTATTGAGTGGGGTGCCTTCTTGAGATTCTCTCCCTCTGCCCCTCCCCCCAGATGCATGTTCTCTCTCTCTCTCTCTTTCTCTCTCAAATAAATAAATCTTAAAAAAAAAAAACACATATATAGTATTTCCCATATACTGAGCACAGCTCTAAGCCATTCACATATAGTAAGTCTTTAGTACTCACTGCACCGTTAGGAGGAAGGTATTGTCCAAGGTCATACAAAGAGTGCTGATGGGACCAGGGCATTCAAAGCCAACAGTCTCTTCAGAGTCTGTGTTCTCTAGCACATCACTCTGCTTTGTCTATTCATTGACAGATGGCAGTAGTTTGTATAAAATGAAGAATAAGGTATTCCTGCCCTCAGAGGGTTTATAATCTAAATCTGTTTCTTCTTTCTTTCCACACATATCTTCAAAGATCTTGATAGAGCACTGTGGCTCATTAATTTTGTAGATATCTTCATTTATTAAACATGTACCATGTGTACAAGTGTACTGCTAGTTGAGCTCACATCAGGGAGACGTGCACATTCCCTTTCATAAGCGCTAATGGAAGGGTGTATTTCAATGAAAACTTCCCAAAAGAGGTGATGTTTGTTTTGGAGCGAGCCAGTTGGATGAGTGGAGCCAGAGGATGGAATTTTAGGGAGGAGGAACAGTGGGATATGTATGAAAGAAGAGGGTTGGATCAGGAATGGAAATAATTAAGAGTGTGATATGACCAGAGAAGAAAGACAGTGTTTAAGTTTGAATGACCTTGTGTTCCCTGATGAAGATTTAGAATGGATTCTGTCAGTAAAGGGAAGTAATGAAGAAATTTAAGTGAGAAGTGAAAGAAATTTAAGTACAAAGACATGATACATATGTTTTGCATCCAAAAAGTGGACAGTATGATTCAGAAGTGTCACTCTAAGTAATTAGATTCCCAGTTTTGTTTTTTATCTCTTCTCGCTCATTGTCCTCAAACAACTCCTTTGTTTCTTCTTCTTTGGCCTCTCCCAGTTTTTGCTCTAACCCCCATCCAATCTCATTGCTCCTTCTGGTAACAACAACAACAAAAATATCTACTTTATCAAGGTTTAATCTCAAGTTTTCAGGAAAATACCCAATGTCTGCTATTTTACCTTATAATGAACTCAGATATCAGCATTCTTTCTACTTGTCAGTTGGAAAATTCCCTTTTGTTGGTGGAATTTCAAACATCCTTGTGAGAAAGAGGAATATTTATTTGGAGGATCAATAAACTATGGAAGGAAGAACCTGAAATTACGATGTTCCTCTTCGCGAGCAGGGATCCACCCTGCCACCCCGAGCGGTGTTCCAGTTTTGCTGCATCCTGATTGAGAGAGGAAGCAGCGCTGTCCTTCTCCAAAGAGCTCTAAGCTTGTTTCTCGGTGCTCCCCATTCCTGAACGTGTCCTGCTAGCACAAAGTCCATCCTTTCTGAGTCTGTATCCTCTCCTGTGTTTACCGAAAAAGCACCGTTAGAAGATAATGCCACTGGAAGTAAACTTGATGCAAGCACAATGCAGATGAAAGGCATTGCTATTAATTTATATTTTCAGCTAGAGTTGAGCTCTGTATTTCTATGTAATAGTATTCCTCAAGGACCCCTATATTATAATGGCCTAAAATTTTCATCTCTCTGTAATAGAAAAATTCAATTCACCTTCAGTTTTCGCATATGAGGTCGCCTTCATTTCCTGAGACAAACTGACAGGATAACTTTCTGAATGGCCTTTGATTTGCATTAATGGTGTCCTTCAAGGGCAGTGTGTTACTTCTTCCTCTTGAATTTTTATGCCTCCTTTCTTTCTTGTTTTTTTTTTTTTTTTTTTTTGTGTTTTGTTTTTTTTAGATGGAGAGATCAATAGAGGCACACTTTGGCAGCCATGACAGAAGGGCCATACTCTACAGGCCTCCTTCCTTCAGCAAAATGGAGCTTCAGCTCCACCAGCACATTCTCACTCAGCATCGCTATACGGTTGTCATCGCTGAAGAAAGGCTCGGTGCTGGCCTTGGGCTGGGGCTGCTAGAAAAAGGTCAGAATAAGAAGTAAATACCCAAGTTGCTTGATATATAACGCGAAACACTTTCTAGAGTGTGTTACATTCTTTTCCTAAAGAAATTTTTAGGGGTGTCTGGGGGGCTCGGTCGGTTAAGCATCTGCCTTCCACTCGGGCCATGATCCCAGGGTCGTCGGATCGAGCCACACATTGGGCTTCCTGCTAAGAGGAGAGCCTGCTTCTCCCTCGGCCTCTTCCTGCCGCTCTTCCTACTTGTGCTCTCTCTCTGTCTCACTGTCAAATAAACAAATTCAATCTTTAAAAAAAAAAAAAAAGAAATTTATAAAAACAAATTTTTACCCATGATCAACTTATTTACCTCAAAGAAAACCTGGCTCCTTTTTTTACTTCCTCTCAATCTTTCTTTAGCTATATTTCTTTATTCCTGAAATTATTTTGTTTATATTTTTGTAGCCTTTTGGAGTTACATAGTTCATATTTAAATGCTACATAAAAAATGTTTATGTTTATGAGCCTGAATACATGTTCTGCCCAGCACCAAACTGCTCCATATTTTAAGAAAATTGCCACTTCATCTGACTGCAAGGAGAATGTGCTGGAAATTGTTTCGAGAAGCCAGCTTAAATGTGATTCACAGATTGGCTCTAAAATGCGAAAGAAGTATGGGTATTTATCACACAGCCTATTACTAGTCAAGTACTTTTATTTCTTTCATTTGAAGTGAGAAATAAAAGACAAGTTTTTAAACAAGGTATTTGAAAAGAAAGTTTGAGGAGATGATGAGGGTCAAAAAGGGCAGTCACAATAACAGCGAACATTTCCTGAGCAACTCAACATGTGACTGATACACTCAACCTTGCTCTTTCAACCGCCAGCTTATGCCGCTGAATGAACGAGGGGAGCGGAGCGGTTAGCCTCAATGCCCACACTTCGATGAAAAGAAAGGTTCTAAAAACATGCAGAGTGTGGGCCATGAAGACAGGTCTTCAGCAGTGCCATTTGCTGGGCCCTAGGGCCCTGTCCCCTCAGAGTCTTATGGAAATCTAGGGTGCTGGGCTTCTCTGGAAGCAAATGAGAAAAACGAAAGGGAAGGTGAAAGCTCTGGAATATCCAAGAGGGCTGAAGATGAATTTTAGGAACTTCCTTGCGGTTGGTTCTATTAAGGAGGGACCCATGGAGAGTTCTGGAACATCCATAAATGATGTTGTCAGGAAACCATTTATCCGGGTTAAGGAAGGATATAAAATGTTTCGTCTCCCTCTCATCCTATAAAACATCTTAGCCCATCCCTGAAGTAGGTGTTTCTAGGACCACCGTCCCCATCCCCCGTGAGCCGTGCGCCTGGAGTCATGCCCAACACAGCCGTGATGACACCCCGCTTGTGTCTGCAAGTCCCTCTGCCTCTTTGATGCTGCCCCTGACCGTGTGGGGGCACGATGTGGATTCTGTATGCGTTTCAACTTCAATTCCGCTTCAATTTTCAATTCTGTCCAGTTGCAATTCAGAAGGAATGCAGCTGCTCTCTCCCTTAGGGTCCTTGGGTCAGTTTTACAAGAAAAAGGAGGATGACTTTGCATTGCAGCTTCCAAATATCCAGAAAAGTGCAAAGATAGCCTGAAGGCAATAAACTCTGGCAGGCAAAGGAGCTTCTGGGCACAGCATAAGATAAGGAGGTGGTCTCACGAGACTTTGACATTGTGAATGCTGATTTGGCTCACGTACCCCGCATTCCCTCAGCCTGTAAAACAACCACTTCCTAATTCTTTCTTGGTTTCTTCAACTCAGTATAATAAGATATTATTACTGGATAAGGCCTCCAGAAAGGGTAGCAATGTCACGAATATGCAAAATTGACTTTTGGTTTTTCCATCTGATTTTGTAGTTTTCACTGTGAAGGCAACCGTCTAGTAACAGAAATAAAAAAAATTTCTATGACCTTAATCTAACTTCTCCCTGATTTTCTAACCTATAGAAAAAAAAAAATCACTTTTTTATGGCAGCTAATTTTCCATGGTCACAGATTTAATCTCTAAATTATGTTTGCACTGAGGCACTCACTATAAAAATATTTTCTAAAGATTTGGTTCTTGTCAAATTCATTTTTTTCTTTAGTTTCCCATATTCAGCCCATGCTTATTTTACCAGACATATGGCAGCAGAAAGTATGATGCTGTATTTGCACATTTGAACTTAATTTCTCCATGTTGAGCCTCTTGGGGGAAGTGGAAGCAGTTCAGAATGATGTGGAGACCTACCCCTCCTATCTTTAACTTTACCATTGCAGCTTCTTCTCTTTGCTAAACTGAAATTTGAAATTACTATATCAAAAGTAAAACAGGTACTACCACAAATGTTACTAAGTGGCCAGGTGCAGATTTGACACATTTATAAAATACGTGCTTGGTTGTAGGAAAATAAATATAAAATAAAATCTTCCTATTTTACCTACCCATTTTACCTGCTTTTCTTTCCTCTTCTGATCAGCTCTGCTGACCTCTTTCTATGCCATCATTTGAAACACAGGTGGCCTCTTTCCAGCTTGGAGCTACTTTTTTTTTTTTTCTTTTTTAAACCTTTAAGGCCAGAAATGAATTAAAATTAGAAAAAAATAAAAGGGTCATCATAGCCAGGCAACATTCCACTATAAAGTATAATCTGTTCTTGTAGAGTATCATTTGGGCTTTATAATTTATTCAGCTTTCCTAGTACTTATTGAGAATGTTTATTCTTTGAAAGGAACAGTAAGCAGTCTCGGTTCTAAGTTAGAATGTGGGCATTGTGGTTTTTTACCCTGGTTAATGCCATTCTAGTGATTAACAGAAGTCTGTGGCTCTATCCAGAAAGACAGTAGGGGTGTCTACAACTTTGATATACAAAGGGCTGATATACAACTTTAAGCAAGTTAGGTTCTTTGAGCTCTAGTTCTCTTAATCTGTTAAAGGCAGTAATGTCATTATTTCATGGTAGTATGTTGTGAGAATTTAATCACTTTGTCTACCCCATCAGAGTTCTGGGAGGAGACATCGTAAAGCCCAGCCACTATTTTTTGATCAGTAGTCTGGGAATGGGGCCCGGAAATGTATATGTTAAGAGCAGACACATATGATTCTGATATACGGCCCTTTGAGGCACACTATCCTAAGGGACATACTATTGGTTCAAGAAATAACCATCTTTAGACTTAATTCTGGGAATAAAATAATGCAAAGGTCTACTTGCTATAACGCTTAAGTTTTAATTGTGTCATTTTAATCTTTAAGCTGATTTTGAAAACAGTAAGAGGACAATTGTCTTTACCCGTGTAGGCCTACAAAACTCAGCAGCATGTAAAACATATACTTTATGATCCTTCAATCTCTTGCTTTGGAAAAATATATCTTATGTCCCTGCATTTATGAGAACATATAATTCTCTAAAGGAAAAGATAGTAGCACCCACCAATTACAGCTTTTCCCAGTATCTAGGTACCATTTAGTAAATCAGTGCTTTAGTACATGGAATAGTATAGTAGCCTAAACGAAAGTAGATGTTTTCTGAAAGTTCTTATCCTATTCCCATGGTAACGTCCAAGTAGTATGCGGTCGGGAGACCCTGTTTCACTAGATTGTATCGTTGGGTCATAATTACTTCTGCATGCTCAAAGAGAGTACATATTTATCAGTTTTCTGTTCACTTCTGAATACACCTTGCACTTCTAAATTAAATGATGTATTATATAGTCTCTAAGAAAAACAAATGCCAACCCACTACAGAATTGAACACTCCAGTGGTTTCAAATTGCTCTTGTTTTTGTAACGTGGGGGTTTTACATGCAATGTTTTTTAAAAGATACACTGAAATTGGAAGACCATATCAATTTTCTTGCCAGGGGTTGGCAAATGATGGCCTGTTGACCAAATCTGGACCATCGCCTCTTTCTGCCAACAAAGTTTTATTGCAATGCAGCTACACATTTGTTTTCATACTGTCTTTGGCTGCTTTGTTTTGCCATAGCAGAGCTGAGAAGATGGAGATGGTGGGGCTCTTAAGCCTAAAACATTTATTGAGCCCTTAACAGAGAAAGTTTGCTGACCCATGTAGCTAGACTAATTCTATGTCATCGGATCCCAACCCAGACTGATGGTTAAACTCTAGGACTGAGATAGTTTAGTTTTATAACTTACACCAAACCTCATTCAAAAAGGGTTTGATGGTTTACAGTAAAACATATAATAATAACGTTACTAAAATGGAAATACAAAGCCAGGGCTCAGGCTGGATAGTCCTCTTAGTTACCGTAATTGAAGCCTCATTTTGGCTTGAGCCTACAAATACCGAGAACAACAAGGAAAAGAATGAAAATTTTACCCTCAGAAAGAAGGGAACAGGACGTTCCTTCCCCTCACTACCCACATGCCCAAGGAGTATTTTTAAAACAAATTTCTTGAAGGAATTATTAAGTAAACTACCTAAGTTATGTAATGGGTCAAGAGCCAGAACAACATTTGTATTGCAAATGAACTGGATGTCATATCTTAGTTCATAGAGCAATCTTCCAACAGGAGCTGAGAATATAACATTATAGCAGGGTATGGCGAAGACATTTCTAGGAAGGGCTAGACTTAATATGGTGAGAGGGCATATCGATATTTGTATTGATATTAAACTTGATATATTGTGTTCTAGAGAATGCTATTTTATTTTATTTTTTTAAAAGATTTTATGTATTTATTTGACAGAGAGAAATCACAAGTAGATGGAGAGGCAGGCAGAGAGAGAGAGGGAAGCAGGCTCCCTGCTGAGCAGAGAGCCCGATGTGGGACTCGATCCCAGGACCCTGAGATCATGACCTGAGCCTAAGGCAGCGGCTTAACCCACTGAACCACCCAGGCGCCCCTAGAGAATGCTATTTTAAATAATGTTGCTTCACTGTCCCCCCTCCGCCATGAAGACACTGTAATTTATCCAACTGTGTTCTTGGGAAGCACTATTAAAAGATATCGTTAATAGAGCGAGAGATACAGATCAGTACTTAATGTTGTGGAAAATACATTAGAGAAGAAAAAACCTATTTCCTTCCCTGTGTATAATTTAATAGTTTTCTATCCTCCTATATTTTTATTTACCTTCACTTGCACTCTCAAAAATGTCCAACACAGGGCGCCTGGGTGGCTCAGTAGATTAAGCCGCTGCCTTCGGCTCAGGTCATGATCTCAGGGTCCTGGGATCGAGTCCCATATCGGGCTCTCTGCTCAGCAGGGAGCCTGCTTCCTTCTCTCTCTCTCTCTCTCTCTCTCTCTCTGCCTGCCTCTCTTCCTGCTTGTGATCTCTGTCTGTTAAATAAATAAATAAATAATTTAAAAAAAATGTCCAACACATTTATGTACCATTTGAAATTTAGTCTAATTTTGAAGATTTATTTCTAATGGCTACTTGCCAAAAGCTGTTTCTGGGATTTGTATGGAAAAGAAGCCACTACTATAGCTCAATCTTGACTTTTGTGATGGGAAGCATATTTCAGGGTTTTGTTTGTTTGTTTTTTTCTTTAGTTTATTTGTATTCAAGAAGAACCTATAAGGAAGTTGAGATTTAAATCACCCATAAGTAAGAAGAGCTTAAACACAGTAATTGCTTTCTTAGGGAGGTAGTAGACTGTGGTAATTAAAGAAGCAGCCCCTTTGGAGTAAGATCAAACGTGGGCTGAGTTCTAGTATTACCTTTAATGGTTATATAACCTTGGACAAGTTACTTAACCTCTCAAAGCCCTAATTTTCTCTTTGGGGATTGTTTTGGATTGTTCTATGAATGCCACACTACGGTCACTCAAGGAATCGGAGATGATATTGTTACTTCTGTCAAGAACAAATTACAGAAAGGAGATTATAGAGATTCTTTTCCGGGGGAGCACATTTAAAATGGGTTCTATATGAAGAACATAGGGATGCTGCTGCTGGGTATTTTGTGATAAATGAGCTCAACAGGTGTTTTCAAGGCCCTCTTTACCAACCTACATTCTCCCATTGAAAGGTCTGGGTTGTAAACCCTCCTGAAATTCCAACACAGTTTCCTGGACCATTCCCTTGGGAAAGACCTGTCATTAAGGGAAAAAAAAAAAAAAATCTCTAAGTTCCTTGAGGTCAGGGACCCTGTCTGTTCTGCTTATCACTTAAAACCTTGCCCTCAACCTCCTGGCACACCAGGAATAATTGTTGAATACAACTAAATGCATGAATAAATGAAGATAACATAGTGTACCAATATTTGAGCCCCTTAAATAGTGAACTACCTCAGAATTCACATTAAAAGTTCATTGATAAGCCTTTTATTTTTAAATAACTTTATAGGTGCACTGATACTCTATGCATGCTCAGATCTGCTCTTACATGAAAGTAATGTAACCACGGCTACTGTAGTATTTAGGACTCATATTACCTGTTGAGGCTGTAAGTGCATGTGTCCATTTTTCATTGTTCTTCTCTTCTTTTGCTCTTAAGATTCGTCCGTCACATTTGCAAGTGTTACTATCTGTTGGTTTTAGAGGCAGATAGATGAGTTTAGTTCTAAGCATATTTGGTCTCAGATGCTGTCAGCTCTTCATCTGACAAAAATTGAAGAAAACAGACAGACCAGGGCAGGAGATGAGAATTTGTGAGTTACCTGCTTAGCGGTGATGCCTGAGTCACTGAGGATTTCATATACCATAAAACAACGAAACACAACGCACTCTACTTCTCTGCTTAGCATAGTGTAAAATATTCATGTTTATGTTCTTCTGATCCCTCGCTTTGGAAAAATATATCGTATAACCCAGGGATTTTATAACATACACCTTCTCTACAGAAAAAGATAGAATCAACATCAAATTATTGTCTTTCAAATCATCCAGGTCCTATTTAGTAAATCATTGTTTTAGTTCATAGAATGGAGTAGGGGAGCCTACGAGAGAATAAATATTTTCCAAAAGTTTTTAACTTGCTCCCAGGATAGAGGTCTAAGTAATATATGGTCCAGGAGACCATACATTTTACCATTGGGTGAGAATTACTTATGTAGACTTGAGGAGGACATATTTCTGCAGTTGCAGCCGAAACCAGATCTGCAGCAGGCACAAGAAAATAAATGGTTCCAATTGCAAAAAATGTTTCTGGGAGGCCCTGGAAGTAGTTGGACCAATATTTTTGTATCCCCACTGTTTAACGGGACACTTGGGGACAAGATTTATTTGTCGTAACTCTGGAAGACGTAACCAGGATCAATTGAAGGACAGACATTTTATCAGTCAGAGTTGCCCAGCCATGGAACTGCCTGTCTCAGAACATCTGAGGTGGTGCGGGCCAGCCTCAAGGCAGGGGTGGTCCCGAACACGTGCTTTATTACTTAGGAGAATAAGTAAAATCATCACCCAAGTCCTTCTCAGATCAGCACTCTAACATTTATACACACAGACGAGAGAAAGTAAGACAAGATTTTAAACCTCATCATTCTAAGGATTCCTTTTCTTTAGTCTTTTTAAATCTCACGTCCAAGGGCGGAAGAGAGGAGTGGTGAGCAAAGAAGCAGAGAAACATGGGTCTGGAGGCAAAATCTGGGGGGATTCCCCTTTGGCTAGTGGTACATGTTGGCCGCAGATGCTTCCGCTGATCCTTTAAAACTCAAGAGCCTGAAGAACTCCTCTTCTCTTTCCTTCCTGTGCAGGTTCACACCAGCACCCTGCTGCTCCCCTGAGTTTAATCCACTCTAGGACTATTTAGCAGGAAGACGAAAGAGTAAAGGTCACATTTAAAAGTCACAGTGTGTTTCGCCTGGTCAGTATTTCACCTAAATGCCTTTGTCATACGTTTTTTATTATGCAAGGAATAGGTTTTCGGTGATACCAGAAGTGCTTCTGTGCCTTTAGTTAATCACACTGGGGAGGAGAAAAAAAGGAAATTGAATCAAAGAAACTTCCTGGTCTGCACCATTTTATTTTATTGTAGTATGACAGGCAATAATTGTGTGCTCTGGTTTATTGTTGTTTTCCTCCGTGCTTATAGAATTACTGATGTATTTATGACCAAACAGAATTTGTTCTTTAATTGGCATACTAGAGCTCAAGGAATGTTTATTTAACCTTAACTCAGTTGAGTTGTTTATACTACAGAGACCGGAGTTCAATTTACTTTAGTTTTTGAAAAAAGCTTTCTTATTTATAAAAGTTGAGCTTCAAGTGACCTCCCCATTCTGATGTTTCTTTTACCCACCACTGTGCAAAGAGAACAAAAAGCCAGTGTCTCATTTTTACTCCAAAGAAACTAAACTGCTTCCTTAAGTGGGTTGGTTCTTACCATTGAAAATGGTAACCAGATGTTTACTGAAATCCCCATTATTTCTCCTTCAAGCCTAGCTTCCTTCTAATCGTTTGATCTTTTTAAGTTTCATAGAAACCAGATTGGGTATTTAAATTTTCCAAAGCTGGGAAACGTTTAATATAGCTTTGAAGATACTTTCTCTGAACTGTTGCTTTAAATGCCCCTTCTGCTACTTTTATTTTTTTAAAGGTCCGGCATTAATCTTTTTTTTTTTTTTTCCCAATACTATGGATTCTATTTAATCATATTACAAATAACATATTGTGCTATTGTTTGCTTTAGTGTAAAGGGAAGAAGTCTTGCAGGTACCCCCCGCCCCCCGCCCTTGGCAGATACATATGGCTGCTTTTGTGAACAACGAAAAACTACATGTCACCTGGTTTTGCCTCAGTTACAAAATTAATAGCCAAATTCAGTGGTCAGTTAAAATGTTTCATTTCAGACTCTAGGTAACATGGATTCCCTCTGATTTTTTTAGAACAATGATTCTCAAACTTGGCTGTCCATGGGCATGCTCTGAAGAGCTTTAACTCCTGCTTCCTAGTCTAGGTCCAGATGTTCTGGTTTTATGGATCTAGAATTTAAAATCTCTAGGTGATTCTAAGAACAGGTAAATTTCAGAACTTTGGCTGATGTTTTCATCTCAAATTAATTTTTATAAGTACAGCTGGCCTTTAAACAACACAGATTTGAACCATGTGGGTCCACTTAGGCACGGATTTCTTACAGAACAGTCCCGTAAATGTATTTGCTCTTCCTTATGACTTTCTTAATAATACTTCTTTTCTGTAGCTTATTATAACAATACGGTGCATAATACTCGGAACATACAAGTATTAGTTGACTACTCATGTTTGTTGACTACTCATGTTATTGGTAAGGCTTTTGGTCAACAGTAGGCTATAAGTAGTTTAGTTTTGGGGAATTTGGAAGTTTTATACAGATTTTCTATTCCGCAAGTGTTGGTATCCCCTCACCCCTGCATTGTTCAAAGGTCAACCAGAATTTATTTCAGGTCACTGTTCTTTTCATATTTCTTTAGAATTAAAGACTTTTTTTTTTCTTTCAGAAATTAGACATTTTGTCTGGTTTTTGCCATGGACTAAACTATGCTTCGAATGACAGATTTAATTTGTAAAAATAAGTAATACTTATATTATATTTAGATTAAGGAAAGACTCCAGGAAAGAAAAACAAACTGTTTCATAGGAGACTTTTCAAATGACAGAATGTGAGGATTTAACTGCAAGGGAGTTTGGTTTTGGAGTTTGACTGCAGATATAGTGTGTTTACTCTGCTAGTGTATTACCAGATTTAGATGCTTGAAATACTTTAGACGTTTCCCTCCATATGGGAGGAGTTTGGGAGCATCTGAGCACGTTTTCGAGACTGCCTCTTCATTTTTTACCACTTTTGTTTTCTGATCTCCATTTTATAATTATTGTAAACCTCCCCAATCACTTCCCTTTGAGACTTGACTTGCCCTTTGGAGAATTAATTAACTAATTAATCATATTCATTAATATTTCCCTTTGGAGATCCTCTATGATTTTTCATCTTCCTTTTAGCTAAAGTTGCTTTTTCCTAACACCTTCTCTTTGTAGATGTCTAGACTATAGTTTGGGAAACAAAGACTCAAGAAAAAGTATTTTTTGCTTAGTAATTGCTCTCTGATTAATCCTCAATAATCTCACTCCCCCCTCTTTAAAATTGTTTTTTTTTTCAGAATTTACCAAAAAACTCCTTTTTGTTATAAAATATAGTCACTATATTTATGATTGCTTTATTTTTGGTATGAGAGCAGATTTGAACATGATTAGAATATCAGTGTTTTTCAAAAGTTATGTAAAAGTCTTTAAGAAATTGAAATTAAGCTTTCATGTGAATTGACTGAGGTAATTTCTGTTTCCTTGATTTTACTGAGCAGTGATTCCCAAACCTTGTGAAATGTGTGATCAGTGGAATAAACACCTGTCCTAGCAATAAGAGGGTCCTACGAGGTCTGGAATTTTCTTACAAACTGTTTTCTCCCTTAACTTCCTTACTGCTGCCTTCTCCTGCTTCTCCAACCTTTTTGACCCTTCTTTATGATCTTCCTCCAAATATGGGCACTCTCTAAGACATTTATCCCCAGTCTTCTTTTTCCCCCCTATCTTGAGTGTCCCTCAAGATGTTTTTCTTCTCTACAGATTCAGTGATATCCTCTGGAGAACAGATTGGTGGCAGCCAGAGGTGGGGGTTGGGAGGGGCCAGGCAAAAATGGGTGAAGGTGGCCGCAATGTACCCACTCCCAGTTAGAAAGAAGTTCTAGAGATGCCAGGTACAGCATGGTGACTATAGCTAGTAACATTGTACTTTATGTTTGAAAATTGCTAAAAGAGTAAAAAGTTCTCATCACATGAACTTATAAATATGTAACTATGTGGTGATGAATGTTATTGTGGTTGTCATTTTGCAATATGTGCATATATTGAATCATTATCTGCTGCACCTGAATCTAATATAATGTTATATGCAATTATATCTCACTACAAAAAAAAAAAAATCTCCCCTGGAGATTTCACCTCTGTATAATGTTGAATCTTAATTTGTTTTCTGCAGGCAGAATTTTTAGAGTCTTGATGTTTCAAGTACCTGATAGATGTTTTGATTTGTGTGTCCCAGTGTCTCAGCATGTAACAAACCACACTTGTTGTCTTCCACACCAGCAACGTCTGTGGTTCTGCTGGCCATGTTTCTCTTGCAATAACTGCATTCCCTCAGCTCTCCTGTGCTAATGCTCATCTTCAGGTTCTCCCTCTCCTTCAGCTGCAGCACACATTAGGCATCTGGGCCATGGCTCCACGTTTTGTGCCTTTCATGCTCTCACAGTGTTAGTTAAATACTCTCCCAGCTGCTGGTCTCTGCTTTTTACAGTACACCCCCACCACGACTGCTAGTTTATATCACACAAACATGGCTCTGCTCACATCACTTCCCTGTGCAGAAGTCTTAAGTGACATCTCATTTCCTCCTAATCAGAGGACGTATTCTTGCAAGGCATGGCATTCGGGGCTTCTTACACCATTGTGTCAGACTCCTCCCCAATGGGCTGTAGCGTGATTCTCAGGCTTGACCTCACACCTGAATTATTCAGGGATCTTAACAAAAGTCTCTGCCCAGGTCCCACTTCTGAAAATTATATCAGAATTTTAGAGGAGGAGAATGAACCTGGGGATCACTATTTTTTTTTTTACAGGGCTCCTAAGTGATAGTAATGTGTAGGCTCCCCGCTGTTGGCCTACTCAGCTTTGCCTGATCACATTTCAAAGTTTTGTGATTTGCACTGCTACTGAGGTTTTTGGCTCCGAGAATTCCTTCCTGTCTGCCATTTCTTAAGATCTAAATTAATTTATAAGTTTACCCATGAATGTCCTTCAAAGTAGAAGTGGTAAATAAGTTATCTGAGACCTCATGATTCATGATTCACACATCTCTGTGGCCTAGAGTATGCTTTGTGTTATGTATTTTTATATTTTTTTGTTGTGTTCATCTCATCTCCCCTTCTATATTATAAACTTCTTGTAAAGCAGGGAATGTTTTATTTATGTATTTATTCTGCATAAGACAGTGTCTTGCATATACCTAGTGGCACACTATTAAATGAGTAAGCAGTTGAAAAAAAAATAAACCTGCAAATATTCTAAGAAAATAACTGAATCTCTCCTTCGCATATTCAAGCACCATTTCCTTCTTGGAAACCTAGGGAAAAACTACTTAGCGTGATAGGAAATAGCTGTGTGGTAGAGTGAACAGAAATGTGCTCCAGGCTGTGTCTGAACAAAACCAACTGTCCTTCGTGAAAATTCTCTGTAACCTTGTTTCAGAGTTGGCCAAGCCGGTGATGTCTCTGCTTTCAAGGAAAGAATTCCACCAAGAAGTTAATAATAGCCTTTAAAAAAAAAAAAAAGAGTTTATTAATTTGACAGAGAATGAGAGAACACAAGTAGACAAAAGAAGCAGCAGACAAAGGGGGAGGGGAAGCAGACCCCATACTGAGCAGAGAGCCTGCTGCGGATGTGAGGGGCTCCATCCCAGGACCCTGGGATCATGACCGGACCTGAAGGCAGAGGCTTTAACCCACTGAGCCACTCAGGTGTCCTAATAATTGCCTTTTAATAGTATTATTAATTATTCTTTTCAGCTCTTTCTCTAAGGAAAAATATCAAGGTCATATGAGAATCTCATCGTCTGTGCAACAAAATGGTCTATTTAGAACAGGGAACTTTTGGAATTTAAGAAATTCTGTTTAGCATTCCACCTCATTACCAGAATGACCAAACAGATGATTAAGGGGTATCAAGGGTAGAGATGACTCTTAGCGGCCCTGCTTCTCTAATATTGAGCTCTGTATTTTGTACTTACAGAAGGTAAAGGGGATCCCTGTCTGGATAGTTGTTTGAAGAACGTAGTTTTGGCAAAGCACCGGCACAGTACCTACTGTTTACTGGGCCCATGATTCTCAAACTTAGTATGTACTGGAATTATCTGGAATGCTTGTTAAATCAGACTGCTGAATCCTACTCCCAGTAGATCTGACCCTGTAGCAATGGGGATGTGTTTTAGAAAATAACAAATTCCCAGGTCATGCTAACATGCTGGTCCTGGACCATATGTTGAGACTACTGTGCTAGATACTTCTTTATTACAGTTTCTCTGTGTTTCTTCCAGAAGCACGACATTCTGCCTATTTGCTGTTTAAGTAGTTAGTAGCCAACTAATTTACCGTTTGCCTCTCCAGGAGTCTGAGCCAACCTTCCACACTGGCGAGAAGCCCCGCTCCTGAAATCAAATAGATGCTAAACCCATTAATTATAAGTGGGCATGCAAAGCCTTGGTCCCTGTTGTCTTAATTCTTTATAGTCAAGACCCATGGTCCATTTGAATTGATAGCAACAAGCAGCTGCATTTAAACTTTCTTTGAACGTGTTGGGCTTGCTTGAAGATAATGGGATCAAGGTAAAAATATGGACATATGATTTATACTAAATGGTAATTATAGGCCCCCAAGGAGCAGCAAGAAGGTATAAGGGAAAAGAGGAAAGCGACCTTGTGTTGGATTCTCAATGTGAAGCTGTGGCTAAGTTACTTCATTTCTTCAGATGCCTTTTGTTTTACAGAAGGTGAAGATTTTGGAATTAGATCATCTTTAGGATCTATTCTAATTGCAAAATACATAAAAAGTATGATAAACAATGGAAGAGATTACCTATAAGGCCACCAACAAAGACAGTTAATTTTGGACATGTTTCTTTATAAGTTTTTTATACATATTACAGAATTTTCTAGCTTGCTTTTTTAGCATACTGTTTATCAGTAACACAGGCCATAAAATCTTTGTGAACATTTTTCAGTGGTTATGTCATGTTATGTTATGTAGATATATTTAATGTTTGCTTAATATAATTTTCTTAATCTTTTCCACATTGTTAAGTATTTATGATTTTATCAATATTTTGCTGTTGTAAATAATTCTTGTATATAAATCTTTGTTTACATTTCTAACTCTTCTTAGCACAAATTTCTGAAATTAAAATTACTGAAATGGAGAATGAGGGTGCTTTTTGAAGCTCTTCATTCGTGCTGTCAAAATTCCACCTGAAAAGGTTAAAGCATTTCCCAATTAGACATAAAAAAAAAAGAAAAAAGAAAAAAGAAAAAAAAATTCCCATCTCACCAAACATCACCAGTATCAAAACTCTGTCATTTGTTTTCAGAATGAGAACTTTACCGGTTGTTCTATGGAAGTAGAAATCCAAATTCACAGCTATAGTATAGACAGATTGTTTCTGTTGGAAATGGGTACTTGCATCATAGTAAGAATGCTGGGAATGCCAGAAAGGCAGGCACATTCCATGGTAATCTGAAGACTCATCCAGAAAGCCAACATATCAAGAATAATGAGTGTTTGCGTTTCCACTGGTTTGTTTGCTCAGGAATCTCTATTCATTATTTATCCATTTTTTAGAGAAATATCATATTAAAGTTTACCAGCAGGACCTTATATGTGGGTACCTGAAATCTCTAACTCATAGCTACACAGCAAGACTATTGCATGCTGAGGCCAATTTTTATTTCTTGTCTTATGGGAAAAAAAAATCCTATTACTTTGTCACATTGAGTATTTTTAAGGTACTCTATGTGATATCAGAAACATTTTGAATTTTAAAGTGATCAAGATCCAGGTTAATTTTCCATACATTTTTGTTTCTCTGTAACAGTTAATTGACATTTTATAGTACTTGGAAAGATACACAGTGTATAAAAAGACAAATGTCATTTTTCTCAGAGAATAATATTTCTTTACTTGGCTGCACATGTGCATATCCTAACTACATTTTTAGAAAATAGTCCCATTTACAAAGTTGTTACATGTTTGTGGTAGAATATTGAACCAAATGTTTGCAAATACAAAGATGAATGTAAAAAATTGAATCCAAATCCCACCACCCAGAGATAACCCAGTTAATGTTGTGCATGTTTCTAGGCATCTCTCCAAGCACAGCCCAACCATGCACTTGCACGTGCACAGGTGAGCACACATACTTGCATCCTCCCCTTTTGCCTCCTGCCTCTCTGTACAATAGCTTATGCCCCATGTTTTAAAAGATAAAATGTTAATCTTCAGATATTCTGATAAAAGCTTTGCCATATCAATGTAGGTATAAAAATTTGAATAGATTTTCCTATCAGTAGGT
The DNA here is from genome assembly GCF_022355385.1 of Mustela nigripes. Classification (NCBI taxonomy): domain Eukaryota; kingdom Metazoa; phylum Chordata; class Mammalia; order Carnivora; family Mustelidae; genus Mustela; species Mustela nigripes. Next base: position 29,276,364 of record NC_081560.1, on the reverse strand, counting down.
TTAAGTTTGTCTTTTTTGATCATTAACTAAATGTGCTGTGATAAGCACTTTACCTACATGAGCTCATTGAATTCTCACTCCTAGTCTTTAAGGCAGATATTTCTCTTTCACCAATGAGAAACGGAGCAATGTCTTCCAGAGCTGGCACAGCTGTCTGTCAGTCTGTCTGACAGTCCTGGGACTGTCTCCCTCCAAACCTGAGTCTTTAAGCACAATAGCACACTAGTTTCTGGAAAGTGCATGAAAAATTTTGGTTTCATTCTTTTTTAGTATTTTATTATATGGAACACTGCAGTATTTTTACTAAGTCCTTCTTGATAGATAGTTAAGAATTGTTTCAACTAATTGCTATAAATACAACTTTGCTACTATATTCATTTATATTACAGGTTGGAGATCTGAGTGTAACACTCAATTATTTGGCCAAGGGGTGGAAATAATAAAACGGTGGTTCTCCATGCCAAATTTCTCTACAAAAGGATGGTTCCTAGTTTGACTTTCAGCACCAGTGCTAGTTCACAATCTTTAGGGGATAGATGTTAACATGATTTTAATCTGATGTGGTTAAAAATGACACACCGTTTTAATTTTTTACTAAAAAAGGAAGTTTTGTTTGCATATTAATTGCAAATATTTTTATTATGCTAAATGCTGTTTTTTAACTTCATTTTTATTCAGAAAACTTTTTTATATAAAGCATGTAAATTTGTTTACAAAGGGGAGCCTGGCCAGCTTTGCTGGTAGAACATGTGACTCTTAATCTTGGGGTTGTAAATTCAAGCCCCAAATTGGGACGAAAGGTTACTGAAAAAAAAAAAAAGTTCATAGAAAGAAAATCCAAATGGCAAAACAAAGAAGAAAAGATCGTGAAATTCAGAAAAGGTTACAGAAAAATGGTATAAAGTATAAAATATCACCTTACATTTGTAGAACTGGCAAAACCCAAAACTGGTGATGTCACCTATTGCTGGTAGGAATTCTGGGTGTGGAAGTTCTCATACCTTTCTTTTGGAAAGCAATCTGGAAAAATCTATAAAATTTTAAATACTTACACTTTTTAAGCCAGCAACATTATTCTTGGGAATCCGTTTGATAGAAGTTAAAGGATAAAAAGATAATAAAATACATATGTAAATCTTAAAATTAAGAATGTCAATGAAACAAAGAAAATGATTTTAGATAATGACAATCAAAGAAATGAGTTTACTATCTGAATTTTGAGTAGTTAATAATTAGAAAAATAGCAACTCATATTCCGAGCCTCTCTGGAGAGGTGGAAAATTATCATTATGAGATGAGGAAACTATGATTTTGCAGAATTCTTTTAAAATCTGTGGGATAAATTATACCCAATAGATGTATAAGAACAAGTCACTTTAAAAGTATGGTGCACTTTAATAGTGTTTGGCATAGTTTCACATTGACCTAAATATTATTCATCACATGAATACTAGAATTATTAGCCTCAGGAGACATTTCCAATATCCTCTTGGCTTCTAGGAACAGGGCCAATTTTCAGAAAATTGTGAAGTGGATGAAACTTGTCTTAGGCGGTAGATCTGTTTGCCCATTGCCCAGGTGCCTCCTTACCTAAAGCACCCACTTTGGGGTGCTGTTGAGGCTGGCCTTGCTGCTCGGATAACACCCACCACTTAGGGCTAGTTGCTACTCACTCATGAGAATGTCCATTTCTTCATTTCTTTCAAGGCTTACCTATTCTAACAAATGCATTTGGACTACCAATGAGAGAACATTGCTGAGCCCTGTTCTAGATGATGTGCATGAATTTTAACTGGCGCCTCCACACTGATGAGGTCCTCCCTTTTCCTTAGATGGAAACCATTGATGAGTGTGTTTCCTCCTATGGCGAAAAAGCCTGTCAAAGAAACAAAGGGATGGCAAAGAGTTGGAAGAGAAGATTATTCACTGTGTTTCCTAAATTACACTTGTATCACTCTGTACATAAGCCTTAAATAATAAGCTAGAAGATGTCATATTTTGTTTCTTGAAACTTCATTACCTAGATCTGGAATTTATCAGCCTGTATATACCCTCTACTCACCTAATTATTCGTTAAACAAATACTAATATAAAGCTCATCAACTACTAGGCACTGTTCTAAGCACTTGACAAGTAATAACTTATTTAAGCCTCAAAACATTCCCTAGATGTTAGTACTATTATTACAACTCCCTTTAGGAATGACCTTGAACAAGTTCATTAGATTATCTATTGCTTGATTTGAAAATGGAAGATAAATATCTTCCAGAAATATATGATTGGGTTAAATAAATCTCCAAAGAGATTGAAAATAATGCATTATGAGCAGGGGATATGTAATCCTAAAATACTTGTTGCATTAAGTAATAAGCCATTGAGGGAGTTGGTTCTTTTTCTCATGTTAGTGAATTAATTTTCTTAAGCCTTAGTTCTCATCTGTGCTGAATTAGTGTGGAATTATTCTTAGAATAAATTTTAAATCAGTGACTCCCTCCTCCCTTTCAGATTGCTCATAGTCCCCAGTGCCTTATTATAAAATGTTAAACCAGACATGACTACATTGCATTCATTGCATTTTAAAGAAGTCATGCAAAATGACTTTTAATAAAACAGGAAGAAGGAATAATATTTGGTTAAATGAAGTGTCACAATGCTAATTATACACTGAAAACTCCTGTTCCATAATGTGGAATTTGGTATAAGAAATGTCTGTCAAATACTCATGTCAAGTACTTAAGAAATAAAAGAACTTAGTTTAAAGCACCAATCTCATAACAAGTATAAGGCATAGGACATTATATTGAGGCATCAGGATATTTCACAAGTGACACTAACCACCCAAGTTATAGTCAACACATGGTTATTAAACAAGAACTATGGGTAGGGCACTGAAGTAGGTGTTGGTGGGACAGAGAGCATTTCAAAGGGGAGTGAGACCTTTTAAAGAACTATATAGGGTCTAGGTAGATGTGAGTGCCTCTCACACAGACACATGCATAGAGGTCACCTGTTATTGACAAATTCTGATTTGGTAAGGTCTAAGCTGGGGGCTGAAATTTTTCATTTCTGACAAGCTGTCAGCTGATGACAATGTTGCAGATCCAAGGACCCTTGCTGAGGAGTAAGGATGGGCATGTTTAACTGTAATATAAAGTATAAGCAGTATGAAGGACAAATACAATGTTCCACTATAGAAAAGGAAGTTGCCAGTTCTGAGTGTGGGGATCTAGGCAAGTGTGCAAGGAGAATACTTAGTATGTAACAATGAGCTCTCCAGCAGATTTGGGAGGGAAGAACATTCAGCAGCATGAGCTGCGTGCTAGTCTCAGGGGGACCAACGAGGGTTTGATGTGGCAGAAGAGGATGTGGGGGGGCGGCTTTGAGAGGAAACGTGACTGGAAGACTAGGTTAGGGCAGATACAAAGGGCCTAGGTTGCTTTGCTAAGGAATTTGATCTGTCTTGTGCTGGCAATATAAGATGTGCTTTTGGACGATGGAGAGCTATAGAGAGGTTAGAGAAGGAAAAAGAATTAGAAGCAGGGAGACTAAAAGATGTTGCAGAGATGGTGAGATCTTGGGCTTAGAGAATGCAATAGGATTTGGAAAAGGCAGGAAATATTTAAGAACTTTTAACTTAAAATTGATGGGAATTGGAAATCAGCGGGATGTGGGAATGAGAGACAAGTACAAGTTGAAGATGACCTTATGATTTCTAGCTTGAAGGAGAGACTGGCTACACATTTGATGATAAGAAAAGTGGAAGGAGGGACAAGATTTTGGCAGATGATAATGGGTTCTGATTTGTACTTGTCCAATGGGGCCTTTGTTTAGAATGTAGCTGGAAATGACTCTCTAAACCTGAGAAGTGTAGAGAAATGTAAATTTGGGAGTCCTTGGCAAAGGAGCAAAAGCAATGGTTGTAAACAAAATCACCAGAGGATTTGAATTTAGAAACAGTAACAAATGAAAATGAAGCCTAACAATTTGGGGAACTGCATGTATTAATAGGAGAGCCTCAAACCCCAAACTTGATCTATGTTTTAATCCTCTGTATTTTAAATACCACTGGAATTTTTATTAGCAGAGAATGCATCTTGCATAAAAAGTAATTATTTTTTACTTTCAGCATTGTAGTGCTGTTTGCAGTACAACACCCAGAGTATAAAATACCTAGTGAGTCTGGGTGCCTGGGTGGCTCAGTGGGTTAAGCTTCTGCCTTCGGCTCAGGTCAGGGTCTCAGGGTTCTGTGATTGAGCCCCGCATCGGGCTCTCTGCTCAGTGGGGAGCCTGCTTCCTCCTCTCTCCTTGCCTGCCTCTCTGACTACTTGTAATCTCTGTCAAATAAATAAGTAAAATCTTTTTAAAAATTAAAAAAAATAATAAAATACATAGTGAGATATGTAATTAGTATGTGAGACTTTATGCCTAGTTACATCTATATACTAAACAAGCATCTTATTTCCTCTGGAGAATTTGTTCATTCTGATGTATTAAACACTAAAGTCCATACCCTATTCAGATTTCCTTAGTTTTTTACATGATGTCCTTCTTCCATTCCAAAATCCCACCCAGGATATCACATTACATTTAGTCATCATGTCCCCTTAGGCTTCTCTTGGCCATGATGGTTTCTCAGACTTTCTTTGTTTTTGATGAACTTGACAGCTTTGAGAACTGGTCAGGTATTTTGATGTCTCTCCATTGGGATTTGCCTGATATTTTTCCCAAGACTAGACTGGAGTTATGGCTTGCAGGAGTCAGACCACAGTAGTTCTCAGCACATCATGTCAAGGCTATATAGTCTCACCATGACTTACCACTATTGGTGTTAACCTTGATCACTTGCCTGAGATAGTGTTTGTCAGGTCTTCCACTGTTATTCTTTGACTTCTGCTTTCCACACGGTCCTCTTCAGAAAGATGGCATTATGTTCAGCTCAGAGGATGGGGAAGCCGATCTCCAGCTCCTTGAGTTTACAGTAGCTCCGTGCATTATTTGGTATTTTTCTACTCTCAAGGTTTGTCTCTTCATCCCCATTTATTTATTTATTCAGATCATTGGTTTATATCAGCCTGGACTTATGGATAGTTATTTGATATTTTGGGTTATAATCCAGTATTACTTATTCTGTTGCTAAATTGTTCCAGTCTTGACCATTAGCTCTTACATCCCTTTGACATACTTCCATCATTGCTTTTGTTTGTTTTCTTGTTTGTTTTTGAGCTCTTCCTTACTTTCTGGCACAACGATGCTCTAGGATCATATTGTATATTTACTATTCCAGCCCCCTTGAATCAGCAATTTCTCCAAGGACCTGTGGTTCCTTTTATTGGAGAACGATGTTAGAAACCAATATCTAGGCATGAGGTATATTCTGATTTTTAAAACTGCCTCAGTGTTCATTTCTTTTAAGGTGTTCAAGCTGGTGGGAATTCCAGACATTTAGAACTTTGGTAAAATGCTGTAATGAGAGTTTTATCCCAGACAGATAATAGTCCTGAAAGCAGTAAAAGTTTAAACATACGTTTGATGACACTTCAACAGCAGGCTAAAGAAGTACCACGAAAATCTTTAAAAATGTCATTTTAAAAAACCCAAGGAGCCTTCTAAAGTAAACATATCTTGAATTTATTTCATAAGAATAAACTGATCTATTTCCTTTCAAGCTCTTCTTGATGGAAAATTCCTTTAGAGCAGGAGTCTTTTTAAACTTGTGCAAAAGTTTCTGCATCGTATCGGTTTCTTGAGCTTATGAGTAGAGCAGGAGAATTTCAGAAACTCAAAACTCCTCGCAGTAATGATCTCATTGATCTTCACAACCTCTCACAGGGCAGAAAGAGGGTAGACAGTGGGATAGGAAAGCTTGATTTCTAGTGTGGATTTGGAACACCAAGAGAGAATGGCTTAGAATTTCTCTGTGGCAAAACACAAAGTTATTACATTGGCTCAGGATAAGGAACCAGAGGCATCACAAGCAAAACCCATGACCATACTCTTGGAGTAAGGAACTAGACTTAATTAGATTTACGACCATGTTGTATAATCACTGAATATCTAAAGTTCTGTATATAATGATTTCTTTTAAATTCTGAAAATTGCAATAGTCAATCCAATAAATATCTACTAAGCGTCTATAATAATCAGTGTTAGATACAAGAACGGGAATGGTTTTTGTCGTTAAAGAAAAGTCATAAATAGGGTGCTTGGGTGGCTCAGTGGGTTAAAGCCTCTGCCTTCAGCTCAGGTCATGATCTTAGGGTTCTGGGATCGAGTCCCACATAGGGCTCTCTGCTCGGCAGGGAGCCTGCTTCCTCCTCTCTCTCTCTGTTTGCCTCTCTACCTACTTGTGATCTCTTTCTGTCAAATAAATAAAAAATCTTAAAAAAAAAAAGTCTTAAATAAAATTTATTGTGGGTGCTGGATTACTGTTCTGTGGATCCATCACAGTAAGAATATAAGTTAAGAGAACTGGTTAATTCAACTTGCATGATTTGGGAATAAAACAGATATTTGCAATGGCTAATTTATAGCCAGACAATTTTATGGTGTTATCAAGCATAGAACCAAATTTGTCATCAATAAGTTGATAATGTATTCATGAATGTAGCTGTATTTACTAACTCTGATAAAGGATTGATGTAGGGAAATGATACATTGTTATTCAGTAAAAATCTCACAGTCTAGTTGTAAAGAGAAAGAGTATACAGATGGAACAGTAACGATATGGAATATTCTCATGTTGTATTATAAAGGAATATTATCTGTTACTTAAAATTTAAACATCTTCAGTATTTCTTGATTTTAAAAAAAGCCACACATTTTAGGAAATCACCGAATGTGTATCCTTACGGAATATAACAGTATAATACTGTGAATAAGTAAATGAGGCTTGGCTTTTATAGCTATGTATCTTGGAAGCTCTTGGACAAGTTTATTTTCCAAGTCAGACTTTATAAATCTTTTCTGCTTCAATGTGATGTATGTGTTCACGAAAAAAGTTTCCACTAAGTAAAGCACTTGGAATCTGCTTTCTTTTCATAATTTCTTTAAATGCTAAGAATGGTTAACTTTATTTTCTTAGGCTTACTTCTCTCTTATTCTTACTAAGAACCAAAATATATCTTTAGGTCCTCCTTGTAAACTACTTTAATATTTTTCTTCATTATCTCTATTTTTAATTTTCACAATATACTGGCTTTGATTGAGTTTTAATTGTTGATCTGTCACTCACATTCAGTTATACATTCACTATGGATCTCAAACTATATAGCAAATTTTTCTGAAATCCCAGCCACTGTTGTAGATACTGAGGATATAGTAGTGAAAAAAATAGACACAGCCCTGCCCTCAGGAAGCTCACATTCTACTGGGAAGGGCAGGCAGCAATAAACACATAGACGAGACATATATAATCTGTCAGATCATGATAAATGTTATGAAGAAAAACAAAGCAGAATAGACTTAATATTCTGAGATTTTTATATAGTGTGCCAGAAAACTGAAGTTGTCATTCCTTGAAAATACATGGCATTTATGTGAATGATAATACCTCAGAGCTCTCTGTTTTTCTCTGGGTTGAGTTACTGAACCGGTAGACTTTATCAATGAGGGAGGTCACTGGAGAGCCAGGAAATGATTGTTTGCTTTACATGGCAACCTGCCTCTGAGAGACTGGAAATATCCTTTTTTTTTTCTTTTTTTTGAAAGATTTTATTTATTTATTTGACAGAGAGAGAGATCACAAATAGGCAGAGAAGCTGGCAGAAAGAGGGGAAAGCAGGCTCCCTGCTGAGCAGAGAGCAAATGTGAGGCTCCATCCCAGGACCCTGAGATCATGACCTGAGCCGAAGGCAGAGGCTTAAAACACTGAGCCACCCAGGCACCCCGAGACTGGAAATATCCTAAAGACAGACCTTACTCTGTAGGGCAGATGCCTGAGTAAAACAAAAACGAGAACAAAACCTTTGAAAATAGCTCTTGTTTTTAACACTGAGAAGTTAGTTGGTTCCTGAGAACAAAAAGAGAAGGATAAAAACTAACTCAATGCCATTTTATGTCTGAACTAATTAATCCAGACCCTGTCTACCACAGGGTCTTGGTTGATATCTGAGCCAACACCGAGGAGGCATGGTAATGTGGTGTTATCAGCAATTTTGTTCCACAGTTTATAAACAGAAGCCTGTATAGATTTTTGTTGTTTTTGTAATTTTGAGTCAGAGAACAGAACATCCACATCCTGTTTTCCTAGAACAATGTCCTGTGACCTCTCTATTTACGGGCTTGGCTAGTCCAGTCTGGGAGTTGGTCTTGCTCTGGTTTCTATGTGACGGGGAAAGAAATCATTTTAACTACCAAAAAAATCTAAGAAATTTTAGAGATCTTTTTTCAAAAGTAGATGGAGGCCAAGTTAATATTTATAGTTCCGAAGAACATGGGCAGCTGAGGTACTCCCTCCTTCTAAAGATGAAAGTTTTACTTACTTCAATTAACAGTGATAGCTAATAAGGTTTTTGGAGCACTATTGCTGGGTGAGGGTCTGGGAATGCCCCAGATAATCTGTTCTAGTCCTTTTTGCCTCTGAGGTCCCAAAGGAAAATGGATGCACTAGAGAGTAGTTGGGAAAATACCAAACCTATGCAATTCCTCTTTGTCTCAGTTTCCTCTCTTGTAAAGTGTGTGGAATAATTGCTTCTACCCCATGGTGTTGTTGGAAGTTCTGCTCAAGTTAAAATTCATAAGGTAGCATAAGCTGAATTTCTCCTATTGCCTCTGTGGTTTTTGAAGGGATAATGAGATAATAGTCATGAACATGGCCCCTGGAGTTAAACTTCCTGTGTTCACATTTTCTTCCCACCACTAACCAGATGGCTGACCTTGAACAAGTTATTTAACCTCCTGTGCTTTTCAGAAGGAGAATAATCATATCCAGGAGGATATTTTGTGGAATAAGTGAATCGATACAAATACTTGGAATAGTACCTGTATCAACAGCAAATCTTTTTGGAGCACATAATTACAGTAATTACGTGCTCCAGAAAGATTTACTGTTGATATCATCACTACTAATACTAGTACTGTTGTTGACTTAATTATTAGTGTGGCTTTGGCACCAAATCCTAATGCAATATGCTAAGGAACTAGGCTGAATCCTCTAAAGGTCTCCGTTTCTGTCTGTCAGGAAAACCCAAGAAACCCCCATCCAAGTTGGCCCAGGGTGGCTTTGTCTGTTTTTTTGTTTTGTTTTGTTTCAGTTTGGTTTGTTTTTTTCCCCAAATCCAGGTCTGACTTCTCTGCTCTTACACTCTAATATTAATGTCAACTTTCCAGCGTAGAAGAAACACATTGAGTAAGACCAACATAAAGAATGTTTGCCCCAGGGGCACCTGGGTGGCTCACTGGGTTAAGCCTCTGCCTTCAGCTCAGGTCATGATCCCAGGGTCCTGGGATGGAGCCCCGGGTCGGGCTCTCTGCTCAACGGGGAGCCTCTTCTCCTCCTCTCTCTCTCTTTTCCCCCTCTCTCTCTTGCTTTTCCCCCCTTCCTCTCTGCCTATTTGTGACCTCTGTCAAATAAATAAATAAAATCTTAAAAAAAAAAAAAAAAGAAGAAAGAATGTTTGCCCCAGTGCCTATAAAAGAAAAAAGCCTATCCTAGGCTACATAGAACTATGGAGACAGGCCTGAGACAGGCTGAATGTCGTAAAAGAGTCCCCAAAGAAACTGTGGATGAGAAGGAGATGAGAACAGGCCCACCTAGGAATGACCCCTCATCCTCTCTACCGGTCCAACTCCAGAGAAGAGGCATAAGTGAAAAAAAAAAAAAATGCCCATAGGCCTGGCCTGATTTTCCCAGGCTCCTGTGAGAAAGAACTAATCCAAGAGACCACACTTCAGTCCTTACCAACTTTTAACGGGTAGTAGAATGTCTCTGGAGTTGAAATGACCTTACTCAACCTTGTGGGAGAGCATGGTGTCTAAACTGGAGATGAAAGCGTGTGTTCAGACATCCTTGTAAGACTAACTGACCAAATATCGATTTACCTACTACAGTCATCTTAACAAGACCAATTTACCTAAGGACCAACTCTAATTCATTTGAAAGCTAAAGGGTGAATGAGCAGCTCTTGCAAACCGACTCACAGTTTTCACACCAGGCCTTGGACTGTTGGCCTCGTGGAGGCAGAGCCAGGCTCTTGGGGCCCAGGCCGGGCCACATGGCAGAAACAGGAGAAAATGTGGGAAGCTGTACTCCGCTCCCGTCAGTGGCTGCCCTCCACCTTGTAGGAAATGGACCCCGTAGGACCACAGCCTTCAGGTTTTCAAATGAAGACAGAAATCTGGATTTTCAGGTGAATTGTGCTGACATCCACATTTTGGCAAATACTTAAAATTAAAAACAAAAACAAAAATAGTAATCATGCAGGCCACAAGCACCCTACATGCAGGCTGGACCGTCCCTATGTGCCCTTGGTCTGCATCTCTGCTGTACCCCCAGGGGCATTTGCTTACTAACTGCTCCTGCTTTCAGCTAGTTGAGCACAGCCCCAAAGCCCCCACAATATTTACCAATTTGTAATTTTGCTAAGGCACACATTTGTTTCCCAAACACTCCAATGTTGACTTCTGAATGTGATTTTTCTCAGCTAGTGAATGTGCTTTTTTCTCTGCTGGTTTTCTAACTACAGTGTGGCTTTGGGGGTTTTTAAAACCAAGTTTGAATACACGGTGCCTCTCACAAAACAAATAAAGCTTTTTCTTTAAAAAGGGACTGTGGGCCTCAGGGGAGGGAGTTAACTTTTAAGATTGGAGATGGAAGTGAAAAGGTCTACTCAAGATTTTTTGTTTTTGTTTTTGGTAGTTATTAAAGTTTATTTTTGTCATTATTACTAAGACTGAAATAATACATTGAAACACTCATCAGATTATAAGCTTGAAGGTGTTGATCTAACATAAATTTCCATTAAACTGAATATTTAAGCAGGAAGCAGATTTAGAAATTTGTGGTAGGACTCAGTGAGGGTAACAATAGGAATTTTGAGTGATGACAATCAGTACTTTTCAGACTGTGGAGGCAAGAATTTGACAAGAAGTATCTGAAGAGATTACTTGAAACTTTGGGCTATACTCTACTTTCATTTTAAGGTTAAATGTATGTGCTATAAAGTGTTTTTGAATTATTAATTTTAAATTTAAAATATTTGTTAAATAGTTTTGAGAGGTAAGGGGTCACCCTTATAAATGTCAAGAAACTGCATGGCACTTTATTAGTTATCCTAAATTGTTTTTAATGTTCATTTAGGTCTCTCATAGATGGTTCAGGGCAGTGACTGTACTTTTCCTTTTTTTGTTGTTTTTTGCTATTTACACTCATAATTCCAGTACAATGTCCTCGTAGGAGATTCTTTACAAATTAAATGTTTTGAATTATTTAAACATGTTTTCCAGTTTTAAACATTTATGGCTTAAATATATATATTGTCATCAAATTGAGAAATTGTGTGTACGCCTTGGGTAGTGAAGGAGGGTGTGTATCAGACGTGGAGGAATATAAAACCTACTGGGTTTTTAATGTCCAAACAGTACAGTTCATGATTTGAAATCCTCTCGTTGCATAGCCTTGTCTTCTAAACATATTGGGTTGAGTATATTATGTCAGGAGGTTTCTTCTAGAGTTTTAGTGTTTTAGTTTAGTGTTTCTTCGGCTAGAAATAATAATATTGAATGAATATTTTCTCTTTGTTTTCCCTTTTAAGTCCATATCAAAAGGTTTTGGCTGAAAGTGCCAGGTGCACTTTTCAATCTCGTAGTGGGATCATCATGGAGTGTTTTTTTGGCTCTAGGAATCCATTTGGAGTTTCCTTCAAAGTGAGGATGCAGGGAGCGGCATAGATCTTCCAATCCAGAGGTCGATGGCTATTACATAGAGAGATTTCTCCCACCCCTCAATCAAGTGCATCTTTTCTCTATGTCCCTGTGAACTATTGTGTTATATTCCAGCATCTTGAGATAAATCGAGCAAATGGAGAAGCTCTAGGACAAGGGCTCACATGTTAACTTGAGTTCAGTGGTCTGGATCCCTTTGTTTGGTGGAGAGGCTTCTCTTCTAGAAACAGAAGAATTACAGAGGAACCAGTGGCCCTGAGAGCATAGAGCTTGTCAAAAGGTAAAGTACTTGATTAGTGCAGAGTGAAATGTCATTCCCGATGGTCATAGGTCCCTCTTCCTTATCGATCTTTTTTTTTTTTTTCTATAAAGCCCTTCTTTGAAAGCATTATGATTTCAAGTGAGACATTCTTCTGTGAAATTTTAAAAGACATGATTTGGTTATTTTCTAGCTTTTTAGAAACCACGGATACCTAATGCAAGAGATGACTTGTGAGTTCCGGCATAAAGAGCTACCGAAGGAACATTATCTCAGGACTGATCAACAGATCAGACCATGTGTACAGAAATTGCTTAATTTTTTAAAGTGAATTTCTACCTCAAATGCAGAAGTTCCCCAAGTAATATCAATCCTTTTATACATTATTTAGTGTTCTTCTTTTGGTTATTTTTTAGTTACCTATTTCTATATTGTCTCTAAAGTAACATGTTTGACACCATATCATGGGCTAGTTATTCATTCATTTAACAATTTTTTTAAAAGATTTTTTTTATTTATTTGACAGAACGTGCACGCATGAACACCTGGGTGGAGGGTGGGTAGGGACAGGCAGATGGAGAGAGAAAAGTGGACTCCCTGCTGAGCAGGGACACCCGATGCTGATCCCAGGACCCTGAGATCAGGACCTAAGCCGAAGGCAGATGCTTAACCAACTGAGCCATCCAGTTCCCCCTCATTTAAAAAATGTGTTTAAAGCACCAATTATGTGTAAGACATGTTGATAAAAACATATAAATAAATCAAAGAGAGTAAGGGAAAATAAACTTATAACACACGAATGTTAATTTCCAAATGTTCAAGTACTAGCAAGAATGTACTCTTCTGAGATTATTTTGGCAAGTTACTAGGATTTATTGGCAAAGAGCTTTGTCCTTGGTAGATAGCTGAAATATGATTTACTTTGGTCCATGTCATACTCTGTATTTTGAGCTTAACTCTGCTATCTATAACTAGACCATGAATTCCTTTTAGAGAAAACCTGTTGTTTTATTTTTTATTTTTCACTGAATTTTTTTTTCTGCTGACCACAACTTAGTCTTTGTAAGAAATCTGATTTGTGAAAAGTGATAGTGATACCAAAGCCTAGAACAAAATATTTGGTGTTTTGACTTTTCATTATTTGATTTTGCAATCACCCCCTATCCTAAAAGACTTTCTAATCATCCTTCCTCCCAATCTCTAAATAAGACTACATAAATTTATAAAATATGTGACTTAAAACATTTAATTTTTAGTCTTTTATAGGAGTTTTAAGACTTGCTTTACGTAAGTGAATTTTCCCTGATATGATACTAAATATAAAAATATAAAAATGTTTCTAAATTAGAAAAGTTGAAAATTTCAATTACTTCAAATATCAACTTTTAAATATATTCAGAATCATTTTTCTTGTGTTTTAGGATTTAAATAATATTCTTAAATCTAAAAATGGTTTCTTCAAAAATCTGATAAAAATTATATGTTTTTCAATATTCTTCTGCTGTTAGGTGATTTGGGCGCATGGGATCTGCTCATTTGCCTGTCTTCTAGGAAAGCTGGTGGAAAACCTTGCATATCCCAAGAAGACGTATGCCATTTGGGTTTACATCAAAAGGTAAATATTCTTTTCAAAATGTTTGCAGATTTTAACAGCCCTTTGGATATTAACACCAGCATTTCTTGGTCCATAGTATTTTTCAAATGTGAGAAAAGCATCAAAAGTAAGTAGTATCTGTTTCTCAGTAGTGAAATAGTATTGTAGTAGCTACCCTGACTATTTGATATTTCTGCAATTGACAATCTTGATATCTTCTTCCTTATTATAAATCTTGACTCTTGTGCCCTTTGGGCTGAGTACTTGATTTTTTTTTTTCCTTCTTATAAATCGTTGGCCTTTCCTTCTCTGTTTTCATAGCTCCTTTCCTCTGCTCATACTTTACATACCTGTGCTCCTCAACACCATTCCCAAGGTGGTTGATAATTTCCACAAGTAACATCTAAAATTCAAGCATTTTCCCAGGCTTCAGGCTCATATGAATAACTGCCTGTTAAACCTCACTTTCATATCACGCAGGCACCTCAGACTCAACACGAGGAAGATGAGCTCCTATGCTCCGTGGGACATCATTCCTACTCTTTCATCCAGTGTCTCGGCAGGACTACTGTTCTATTGGTCATCAGTGTCCTGTCACTTCCTAAGGCAGAAATCTGGCCTTCCCCTTTGATCCCTTCTTCTCCTTTGTCCTCTGCATTCTGTCAATTACCAGGACTAAGGAATTCAACTCCTAAATACTTCTCAAGTCTCTTATTTCTCAAATATCCATATTCACTACTTTTATTCTGACCAGGTTTATTGTAAAATCCTAACTTCTGAAGCAAATATGTCTTGTTCCTGAAATCCATCCTGCCTACAGTTATCAGGATGAAAAATAAAATGCTGAATGAACCTGGTTCTTCCTGCCCTTCAGTCTTGAACGGCTTCACATCAACTATAGGATAAAGTCTACAGTCTTGAATATTTGTCAACCTCCAAGCAGGAGACAAATGCTATCCTTGAAAGGATTCAACTGAAGAGAAACTAATGAAGGAGCTATTTACTGAGGTTTTGATAAAAGAAGAGAAACAAGATTAGAGAGAATCTAATAAAAAAAAAGATAAGGGGAAAAAAATGATTAGAGGCCCCAGGGACCAGAGTACTTGTAAGATACTTGTACTACCCTCCGTCTAAAGAAGAGTACCTAGAAGAGGTGGTTAGCAAAACCTAATGAGAGCTGGGACCAAGAAAGAGGGATCACCGGAAAGGAACTATGAAATAGGGGAATACAGCCAGTTCCAAATCATAGCCCTGCAAAGAAGCAGCCGGGGAGATAAGTACTCTCTCCACTTCTCTCGTGAATCTCTTGCCAAGGCCTCCTATCAGTGCTACGCGTCATTCTAAGTGCTCACATGTTTATGTCCATTCTTTACATATGGAGAGATCGAAGCACAGAAAAATTAGAAGACTTGCCTACGCCCTCATAGCTAATAAATAAAGCAACCAGAAAATTCAAACTTGGGCAGTTTGACTTTGAATTTTGTTTTCATGGCCACATCACCATGCAATTAAAAATATATATATATATATATATTTAGGACCGCATTTACAGCCTTTGCTAATGAATACTCTTATTAAAGAATTCAAACATTCTAAATGATACATATTAGATACCTGTCACTTTAGAACATGAATAATTTGAATCTTTATGAACCATGACTTATTTATGTCAACATAAATATTCGGAACAGAAGCTGCTTCAGGTTCGTCGGGGATTCTTAGACGAACAAAGGAAGAGCTCCTGCTCAAATTAGGATTATTCATCACATCAGAGCTTTGGAATTTAAGAGTTTAATGAAGGCCATCAGAAGATCTGTTACGAAAAACAAGTGGCTCAGAGTCGCTAATTAGTCAGAAGGAGAGGAACATGATTTTAAAACTCTGTGGGTCCCCATGATGCTGAAAGTGAAGTGAGGTCCACTATTTGGGGTAACACTAAGTTTAGTAACTGGGGCTGTATTTCACCTTTAACAGAAAGGTTCTAATGTTTCAAGAACAGAGGGATTCATTCCTAGCTCTAAATGTTTGTAGGATTAGCAGTCCCTAAACCCAGGATGCTGTTTTTAGTCCTTGGAGCACTGAGAACTACTGAAATGTCTCTTAGTATAAAGCATTTGAGCACAATTTCAGGTGAATTTGATGGAACGATAATTGCATGAGAGAGACAAGGAGATAACGACCCTTCTTGTCATTCGTTCTCTTCCTTGGGGATGATACTGAACAGCTTTTGGAGAATATCTGAATTTTGATAAAATAATCGATAGAACTGTGTACCAATCTAATGAAGACGAGGAGCAGCCCCTTAAGATACAGTGTGAAATATGTGTCACTCCCAGGATTCTTGAGGGAGGCTTCCCAGTTCCACCACCACCCCGCAGTGCTTTCTTAAACTTTACAAATAGTCCATATTCAAATGTCTAGTCTCCTTTACGAGCTCAGGGTATTGCTGTAATTTCAGTTTTCGTTTATAAGCACTTTCTCAATGTTGGTAACTGATAGGTTGTTGTTTTTATGAATGAACTATGTCTCCAAATAAGAATCATTTTTTACTTTTGCTTCTGATCATCTATAACAGGAACAATTTAAATGTAGATTACTCACAGATTAGGATTGTGGAAAGTATGTGGGGATTGAAATCTTTCTACATGTACATTTCCTTTCTCTCAGTTTGATCTCAGAAATATCCCAGAGCTCAAATATCATTATCATTTTTCTTACACATTCTGATCCTTTCAAAGATATGAAAGGTTCTATGCCAAGAAGAACAGCAGCTTATATGAAACATACACATACGTAGATGTGTATGGAAAGCACTCAAGCCCAACACAAAAGCCTTATATATTGAAAATAATTATTTGGGTGATAATGATGTGTCAGTGTAGATTCCTTAAGTGTAACAAAGGTACACTCTGGTGGATGGTTGTTTATAGAGGAGGCTGTGCATGTGTAGAGGCAGTGGGTAGATGGGAAATCTCTGTACCTTTTGCTGAATTTTGCTGTGAACCTTAAAACTACCTGAAAGTAATAAAGCCTATTAAAAAATAATGTTAATGTTGCAATGTTGAGCTGGAGAAGCTTGTTGTATAAAAGTCAGCTATCCAAGTTAAAACCTCTTTGATGTTCCTTTCAGTAATGATGCAAATCTTATATATTTTATGATGTGCATAAACATAAAAGTAAAAAAAACAAGCACAAGGATATAGAAGAGCATTATTGGGTTTAACGATGGAAATACATGGAAAATACATGTAATATTGTTGATTTGCTTATAGCCAGATGACCCATAGCCCTTGAATATATTTCTTTGTGCCAAGTTATTCGGTTTAGCTGCTTAGTTTCGTGCTCTGTTACATAGTAGAATGGAAATGTTATTTCTGGTGTCACGTGTCACCTTGGGTTATATCATCTGTCAAGATTCTGTGAATTCCAAAGATGTGCTTTGGAGGAAGGAACACGGGAAAGAGGTCATTGAGTGGGAGATGGAAACATGAAAGGCAGAAGCCTGGGGGCAGTTGCTTTCCTTGGCTTGGTTCTGCTTGCTTTTTTCTTTTCTTTCTTTTTTGTTTTTTAAGATTTTATTTATTTATTTGACAGACAGATCACAAGTAGGCAGAGAGGCAGCAGAGAAGGTGGGGGAAGCAGGCTCCCTGCTGAACAGAGTGCCCTATGGAGGGCTTGATCCCAGGACCCTGGGATCATGACCTGAACCGAAGGCAGAGACAACCCACTGAACCACCCAGGCTCCCCTTGGCTCTGCTTTCTTGAAGCAAATACTTTGTTGATCCTGAGTCAGTTTATTCTTCTACCCCAGGTCTCACACAGAAAGCCACCTCTTTGATGAATCACAGCGACCACACTTCTGTCTGAAATCTGTGCAAGCTGTGCTGTCTTTGCACAAAGTCTTCTGTCCCATTAGTTCAGTTATGGGCATCCCTTTGACCAGGACTCTTGCACTCCTTCCGGTTTGTGTAGGATGAGACAGCACATCACAGATGCTCTTAGCATCTGCTGTAGCAGCACCTTTGCCCTGAGCTCTACAGAAAGAGGGAGAAAGTCTTCAACTGGACCCTATCAAACACATAGCCTTTAGTGATATTTACCTAATATGCTACTTTTCTTTCTGGGTCCTTCTATGAACATTTCTGTGTAGTCATTAGCAACTGATTTGGCTGATGCGGGGGGAAATTGTTCAGGTTTATTGACTTTTAAAGTTTTTGCGTATGTAATTTAGGAAGGTTCTTTGTGTATTATCTTTTAAAAAAGAACAACTTTTATTGTACTTTCTCCATATTTTTGCAGCATTCTCTCTTTCTTCCAGCCTTTCTTAGGAAGTCTGAATGGTAAACTTAAGTATTTTCTGAAAACTATTCTTTGTTTTCTACTTTTAGTCTCTGAACTTTCTCATTTTTGAATTTGAGAAATGTAGACTTCCCTAACATCTACAGTGTTCCATACTTACAACCTTTGCATTCCCAGTGCAGGAAGAATGTAAGGGACCCTCGTATCTTTGGAGACTCTCAAACGTGGGTAGTTAACAAGGTTGCTCACACAGATTCACAGGAACAGGTTCAGCGGAAGCCCCGGCTTCATTCATACACAGCGTGGGCTGAAATTTGCTGTTTGCTGACTAAATGAATAGAGTTAACAAGATGGCAAGGGTTAGCAAATGTTTAATCAACGCACCGTTTCAGAGCACTCTAAAGTGAATCATTTTGTAAAAACTACGACTGATGATTGAATTATCAAATTGATCAAAACCTTAGTGAGGCAGCGGAATTTGAAGACCAAAAGCTGTAAGAGACAAAACAAAGTGATGTGCTCAAGTATGATTCTGTTACATGTCGTTAAGTGGACCTAAAACCAGTGTTTCCGGTTCTCTCTTTTCAACTGCAGTTGGGCTCTTTTTTTTTAAGATTTTATTAATTTATTTATTTGAGAGAGAGACAGAGAGAATGAGAGAGCATGAGAGAGCATGAGCTGCGATGCGGGTGGGGGGTGGAGGTGGGGGAGTGGCGGCCCAGACAGGGCCAGAGAGAGAGGCAGACTCCCTGCTGCTGATCATGACCTCGGGGTCAAAGGCAGTTGTTTAACCAACTGAACCACCCAGGCCCCACTGAGCTCTTTTTAAATAGCCTTGTGAGGAGGACACAGTGGAGAAACTACCGTACTTGGTAAGTTTAGAGGGAGTTAATTTGAAAGTAATCAATAATTTCTCAGAAGTGAATCTGATTATCAAGCTAAATCATCTTGATCTCTTTCTGTTAGTTTTAACAAGGCTTTGGGACATTCTTTTGGGAATTTGGTTGATAATAGCTAGATAATCAGTCTGTAAATTCAGAAATGAAGAAGAAAATTTAGCTTTGGTGGCTTTTCTTTATAAGGTAAAATATATATTTGAATTTATGATAATGTCTGTGAAGCTTTCTGAGAACAAATTTTTGTTAGAAGACAGTTTCACAGTGACTGGGCTTTATAGCCAGAAGCAATAAATGCCCTTCAGTGTGAAATAAAGTCTATATATTAAAGTTTGAAACACGCAGAGCACCGAATTTCCACTAAATGGCTGTGATTCAAATCACTGAGGGCCTTTGGAACTTCAGAGTTTCGTTTGTTTTGGGGTATGTTTAGTGCTGTTTTCTGCCAAAGCGTAATTGGCAACTGTCAAGTTATTCATGTTACTGTATTTGCCGTAAGGACAGAAGTATTTTCTGTTAGTTTTAGCGCATATCATGGCTGTGAAATATATCAAGGTTTTCAGAAGTATTCCCAAATATTTTAAAATTTTCTGAGGGCAAGTTTTTGTTTTATATTATCAAATAAACCACTTTATTATTCTGGATTTGAATGTGGACTTGCAGAGATTTGAAGGTAGGGTGTAGAAAGGTAGAGGAGAGTTGACAACCCTACCCTGTGGGTTTTTGCATTTTCTTTGCTTTAGCATTTATGAATGCTCAACTCACTAGAATCTTTTCATTCCTTTCAGGTAAACATATTACCAGATTTACAGCATCAGCTTTGCAGAAAAGAAGGATTATGTCAAATAATTACAAGATTTCCAGGTAATCTCTAGTTTGCGTCCTTATGCATAAACATGTGAGATATGTAGGCTCCTTCAGCAGATACTGAATAATGAGATCTTAGATTCTCATATTTAGCTCCTTAGTCTATCATTCCACTATCACAAATCTTCCAGAATCCACAAGGTTCTGCCCATGGGGAGATCCTGATAAAAAGGAATACAAACGTTAACTTTGATATTCTTTCTTTTAGTTTTGCCTTCTAACTCTCTAGGTGAATATTCCTTTCTTCCCCTGTGTTTGCCTTGAAAATAATTGCTGTTTTGTTTTAAAAGCAATTATTGTAATTATTGAAATACTTCTTAATTATATAAAGCAAGGTTTTAAAAATGATTTCATCATGATTAAGTAATTCTTATCTTAGGAAATTTGCTTCTGCCTTTTGAAATTCCCTCAATTCGTGTGTTTCCCACAGGATACAGAATGAGTAAATTCCATGTCTTGACAACATTAGAAATTTGGGACAAAAATTACCATCTCATTTTTTCAGAGGTTCCCAAGGTGGGGGAAAATAAAGTATCAGATGGCCTGTGAGTCTTCATAGATCAAATTATAGCTTACTTTAAAACCCATGTTGAAAGGTTTCCTCAAATTTCTTGTTTAAAATCCATTTAATGTTAAACAGCTTATGCCCCTAGAAAGTATTTCAGTATATAATTACAGTTTAGATCTGCAGAGCTTCAATTCTATTTTTAAAAATTTCATTTGTGTCCTAGTGGGATCAGAAACCTCATATCCCACGGGGTTTTCTGTGGAGTTTCTGCTTCCACACAAAACATACAGCACATTGGTATATCCCGTCGTAAAGACTACAGTCTTCTACTATCATTTCTCAAGGATTAAAATAAAGTGAAAATGAATCAACAACTCAACTTTAAATTTAAGGTAGTCCTCTAAAAATAAAAAATATTTGTTTTTATAAAAAAAACCTTGTTTTTATAGTTATTGTTTTTCTATGGCAATTGTAACTGACTCCATAATCTCTTAAGTTTTGTTTCATTTGTTTCTGTAAACTTCCAGCTGGGTAGTTTTTATCATTTTATATAAAAAAAAAAGTTTTTGTGAGATGCAAGTAAAATAATTATTTCCACTAATGTATTATTAGCCAGTATCTAGGGATTCTTTATTTTAGGTAATTTGAAGGAAAAACTTTGTTTCCATTTGAACAGAACCTGCATATTTTTAAAGTATGTTTATTTTTGTTGCTGCTTACATTTCAAAATGATTGATTTAAAACATTAAGGTTCTGGGGTCTCTGGGTGGCTCAGCCAGTTAAATGTCTGCCATCAGCTCAGCTCATGATCCCAGGGTCCTGAGATGGAGCCCTATATTCTGGCTCCCTGCTCAGCGGGAAGCCTGCTTCTCCTTCTCCCACTCCCCCTGCTTGTGCCCTCTCTCTCGCTGTGTCTCTCTTTGTCAAATAAATAAACAAAATCTTTTAAAAAAATCTTTAACTTTGGACTTAGCAGAACATGTAGAATTACAGGAATAAAAGCTTATTTATACCCAGAAATGGGTTACCACATTAAAAAAAAATTCCCCAAACAACTCTTATATAAGTTCATATTTTATATTTTGCTTCTCTGCCATTAAGAAACTTTTAACTGTCTTCTTTGGCTTTAAATATTATTTTTT
Organism: Mustela nigripes; assembly: GCF_022355385.1. Taxonomy (NCBI): domain Eukaryota; kingdom Metazoa; phylum Chordata; class Mammalia; order Carnivora; family Mustelidae; genus Mustela; species Mustela nigripes. The sequence continues at coordinate 29,254,919 of NC_081560.1, read as the reverse complement.
CCTTAAGAACAGCTATAGGTTCTAGAACATAATGTAGTCCTTTTCTACTCTGTCTAGTGTTTTTTCTATTTAGCTCTGTGACTAACAGGATAATTTCATGGAATATATAGGCTTTTAAATAAAATTATTTCTCCTATCATGTTATCTAAATATCATCAAAGATAATTTTCTTCTATGTTTACCTTTAGAGGACAGCATATAAGTCCCCAGCATTATTTCTGATAAGCTTTGTATAGAGTATTTTCCTGTAGATGTTGCTACAAATATGGACTATGTGATATGAACTCAGTATTCACAATATTAGAAACATTCTATTTATTGTGACTAATGAATATTGAATATTGAATACAGATTAGATAGCAACATGTTAGTACCTAAATATATGCTACTATTAAAGAGGGAAGCAAACTACTTTATAATTGAGCCATTTTATTTAAAGTCAAAATGGCCTGTGGCAATTTAGGCTGTGTTTCATCTGGAGGTAGACAAGACCCAAATTTTTGAAACCAGAGATTTACCTCTGGTACGTATTAACTCTGTGATTCAGAGGTGGTTGGTTTTTCTGTTTGCTTTTTTAATCATAAAGTGAGGCTAAGGAAACCCATTTCATAAGTTTACTTTTAAAAGCATAGTAGATCGTGTGTGTGTTTGTGGTGTATGTGTGCGTTTGGATTTAAAGAATAAAGCACATTATATATTATACCTAACACATCGTGCTTCAACAATGGTAAACGGATCATCCTAGATTCAAAAAATGAAGCAACAGGTCTCACAGTATTTAATATTTTTTCTCTTCATATGGTTGATTATCACTATGATTTTATGTTTTGGGCAAAACCTGTGAAAGATTTGAGATTTCATCTTATTCCCAAGCTCACAAGTCTGCCTGCCAGTTTCCCAGGGCGTGGGCAGAAGACATGAGACTCTTGGGTCAGAAACAAACACTCTATTATTTACAGCAACAGCAGTAGGCAGACTACTAGCATTTGTACCGGTTCACTGAATCCCAGTTCCCACAGGGTGACGCGTAGCAGGCGAGGTGACACTTGTATACTTAGTGGTTTGTGTTTCAGTGGAGGAGCTCTGAGCTTAGGGAGTTAGGGTGTTTTATAATGGGCAGTGAGCATGCCTGCCCTTTGCTCCAAAGAGAGACATTATTTTTGTTATACTAGACAAAACCTCTTTGCTCCAGAGTGAGACGCCATCTCTACTTTTCAAGGGTATCTGCTATATAAATATCTTTGAAAAGATAGTTCAGGACAAAGATTGTCTGTGCCTCTGTTTGCAAAATGTCCAGGAATGTGAAAGATGCATGGATAAGTGTCTTCCAACAGTTTCAGAGAAGAATACCTGACGAGTTCTAGGTCTGAAGCTCAATCAATGTATGATAATTCCGAGCAAGATTTAAAGCCTAGTGGTGCTTCAGTTTCCTTGTCTATCAAAATGCAGCGTTTGACAAGGATTAATAATGTTGAGATTCCGTGATTCCACTGTGCCTTTTTCTCATGCAGACATGCTGTTCCAGACTTTACCTTAAGCAGTAGGTGGAGACAGCAATGCCAAGAGAGGAGGGCGGATCATACTGGTAAATGTGGTTGGGACTGTGGGTGTGGAGCAGGACAGAGTTTGGGCCAGAGGTAGAGAAGCGTTTGAAGACAGCAGGTGAGATTAACACCGTCTGTTCTGCTTCATCACCGAACTGAATGTACCTGCCATTAGACTTGTGACTCACTTTGAAAGGCACAAATCCATGGAATTTTTACTGGCTAGCACAGAGATTTATTTTTACCTTGCCATTTAATGCTTTGCCTTTTGGGGAAAAAAAAAAGTTTCATAACTTTTAGTTGGCCTAAATTCTAGCTAAGGGTTTTGTTGCTTTTTAGTAAGTTTGTTTTTTAGGTAAAAAAAGGATTTCGGGGCACCTGGGTGGCTCAGTGGCTAAGCCTCTGCCTTCAGCTCAGGACATGATCTCAGGATCCTGGGATCCAGCCCCGCATGGGGCTCTCTGCTCAGTGGGGAGCCTGCTTCCCCCTCTCTCTCTGCCTGCCTCTCTGCCTACTTGTGACCCCTCTCTCTGTCAAATAAATAAATAAAATAAAATAAAAATTTCTTTCCCATATTTAAATGAGATATAAATACAAAACAAGATAACAGAAAATGTTTTTACTTGGGTTGTGAGTTGTTTTTGTTCTTTTTTATGCAGTCTCATCATCCAACAAGCTCTGGTTAGAAGTGTGCCAAATTTGGGGGCATTACTCACTCTTTCCAGTAGTTTTATCTTAGCTCTCAGCATTGGCTTTCACGTGAAGCTTGAAATGTACCCAGACTTGATGCAAAGGTAGCATTTTGAACACTTTAGACTCTGTGTCCTCATTTTAATAGTAACATGTGGGTACATGAAGAAAAAGGAAAACAATAAAAAAAAAAAAAAACATTTGATGTATCTAAAGATAACTGGGCTTTAAAAAATTATAGATGTTTACTGTCAAGCATAAAACACATCTTTTAAATAACACAATTGAAATTATTTTTAAGTATTGATCAGTAAGTTATTTATCTCATGTGGCACTGATGATTATTTTTAATATTCCAGATCTAAAAATTCCTGTTTGTCATTTGATGTCAGCAAAATATTGTCAGGGAATTGGGTAGCTTAGCTTGGATTTAAACAAAGTGACATAGGAAATTGTCAATGCCTAATACCATTTGAGAATTTTTGTTGCTTTCACTTTTTTCCCTCCCCTCTGCTATAACTTGGAGGAATATTCTCCAAGTCTGTAAGAAATGGAAACATTTCCATTGTTAAGAACTGGGGACTTGTCTCTACAAGGCAATCAGGCAAACCTTCAGAGAAGGCCAGCTTGCTTCTTCTTTGTCCTCTCGAATACAAAATCCCTTCTCTGTGTCTACTGTGCATTCCTTCATGTTTCTGTCTTTCCAAAGACTTCCACCTCCTGTCCCATACATGATTATATCCTTTATGCAAAACATTCTTTCCCCAAGGAAAACTCATCTCTTTAGTATGACTGACATCAGCTAGGTGATAGCAGAAAGTAAGCTGATGGAACTAATTCAGACTAAATTACACCCTTACCCCAGTCATAAGCCTCTTAGATGTATTTGCATTTTTATAAAAGAAGCTTGCAAACCCAATGAATTTCTAATTGGTAGAATTTCTGGAAGTGCATTCAAATTCCCATTCAATTCACCAGCAAGCTGTCCACTTCCAAAGCTACTTGGATCCATCTATGTACTTTCTCTGTCTCTACCATGAGTTTAGTTCAAGACAACATTCTGTCATACCCTCCTCCCCTTCTTTTCTTGCCTGGAAAAATCCACTCCATTACTGAGACTCCAGCCAGAGTTATCTTTCCCCCGTCCCTTTCATAAATAAAGCAATTTGATTAGACTTCCTTATAGCAGTCTGTCTAGGGACTAAGCAGTGAGGTCCAGCTCTCTCATGACTTGATCGAAAGTTAGATTCTAGAACAGAATGTTGTCAGGGACCTGGCATGTGACTTGAATGAATTCATAGCAAATTCAGAAGCTTGAGAGGTCAGATAACCTACACATTTTCAGATTTGGCCTGACACCAAATTTATAGACTCTTTAACATAAGCCATTTGGTCTTCAAGAAGAGAAGAGGAGGTGAGGACGTGGGAAGGTACAAGGCGGTACCACATGGCATCACCCAGATGCACCTCAGCAACGTTGCGGTGTGAGAAACTTAGGGAAAATGCCCCCATGTTTCCGATTCCTGTAAAATTCAGTTACCATTGAGATTCTTTTTTTTTTAATTTTTTTAAAATTTATTTATTTTCAGCATAACAGTATCATTATTTTTTCACCACACCCAGTGCTCCATGCAATCCGTGCCCTCTATAATACCCGCCATTGAGATTCAGATCCCACTGAAGTGGTCCTTCCTCACCCACCTCCTTATCCCTGTACTTCTCGAAGCTCCTTCCCCTCAGCATTTTCCTAAACCTTGTTAACTCCAGTTTCCATTTTCCCCACAAAACCAGTAGTTTTACTAACCCCTGAGAACAATGACGCTGGGTTTTCTGTTAAAGTCTTAATCTCTGCAGTTGGGAGGGACCATCAGCATCTCTTCGCTACTTCTTCTCACTGTCATCTACCGACATCCTTATCATTCAAGGTATTCCATAAGGAAATTGTCACCCAGGTTCATTTCTTCCTTTCTACTTCAAATCTGCCATCAATCCTGTCAGTTTTGATGCCCATACCGATGACCTTTCATCCTCCTGACCTCACACCTCTTTGATGTCATCAAATCCATGACCTCCTTTTTTTTTTTTTTTTTTTTTTAGGTTTTATTTATTGATTTGACAGAGAGAGAGGGAACACAGGCAGGGGGAGTGGGAGAGGAAAAGCAGATTTCCCACTGGGCAGACGGCCCGATGTGGGGCTCAACCTGAGCCATAGGCAGACACTCAGTGACTGAGCCACCCGGGTGCCCCCATGACCTTCATTTCTCGTCAACTTCAGTGTCCAACTTTGGTAGCCTTGCTTGCTACCTTTGACCACACAGCACTGCCCTATCTTTGAAAGCTTACTAATTCATGACTTCATAATCAGCCTTTCTGGCATTTTCACTTCTTCAATGCCAGAAGCTGGAACCTCAAATGACACATTTAATGCTCTTAATTCTGCTCCTTTCTCTGTCAGCCATTTTTGGTCATAATTCCTTTCTTACCAAGCACGGACCACTTAGTCTACCACTTGAAATATTTCCCTGCAAGCACTTGGCAACATTTGTATTTTTCTTCCACAGCAGCCCTTAAGCCACCAATTATAGAAAAATCCTACAACCTGACTTTGCTGCTTCTACACAACAGACACTGGAGGAAATCACACAAGTTTGCTGTTTTTTTGTTTTTGTGTTTTTATCCTGAGGATGTCTTCCTCACTTGCTAAAATGGAAAGAAAAATCATACTGCTCTGCAGTTCTCAGCTCAGCCATCACTACCACCACAGCTGGCTCATGGCCCCTTAAAGCAGCCTGTCCTAATTTCTAAAACATTCATGAGGACACAAACAAAAAAATTGAAGAACTATGCCTAGAACTTGCATTATAGATGTAAGAGGAACGTCCCTGCTTCCCAAGGTTGATGGAAGTAAACTGTAGTTCTTACTGCTCTGTTCAGTTCTCTGTAGATAGAGAAAATCCTTTCCTCCTTGGTCAGGGTATATTTCGAAAGAAAAGCCAGCAGAATGTGCTGATGGTATGGATGGGGTTTGTAAAAGAATGTTTGCTACAGTTTTGGCCAACCATCATTTGGGCTAAACAAGTTAGAAACCAGGCATGGAGTTTAATCTGTCATTTAGCTGTAGGTCCCCTAAAAGTCAAGGGGCAAGACAAGGACACATTCCTTCCAAATTGAGCATCTTGTGTTTTTAAAATAAAGAAAGTATAAAGAGGAAAACATTAATATTGTAAATTCACCAACCCAGAAATAATAATTGGGAACATTTTTGTGTATTTTGTGACTCAAGAGTACTTTCCAAGTGAAGTTGATTTTTGGAGATTGACACTTTCTTTCCTCTGTGTTCCCGTTGAACCACGTGACAACCTCCATCATAGCCAAGTCACATGGTATCTTAGCTGTGTTTGTATGTGTTCGTTTTCCCACCAGGACGGAGTCTCCCTGAGGGCAGGACATTTTTTCACTTCTCAGGTTCAGTGTGTGGTCGTCGTTCCTGGTATATAATAGGCCAGAGAGGATTTTAATGGAGAGGGTCAGAGATGTGGAAGGAGAATCCTACCCAGCATCAGAGGGTCTTGGCAAAGCTTGGATGGATTCATCTGTTTAGCCATTATGAACTCAATGTTGAGTTGAGACTTTGAGGCAAAGGACAGGGGCTGGCAAATTTGAAAAGACCGTCCCCTTCCTCCAAGATAGAATTACCCATTTTAAGGAAGAAGGTATTTGCACTTACAAAAGTACGACAGAACTGTTATACTATTACATACATGCAAGGCAGAAAGATGCCAATAATATACATAAGGTAGTTCCAACTTCCAGGTGATTACCACTGCAGCCAAAATACTCATGACCTTAGCGCTTTCTAAAAGGACAAGCTTCACACTTTCTCTCACAGTTGATTGTTCATTCATGCAGGCCGGACATGGACTTGTACTTCTCTTAGGTAGGCTCCTATTTTTGTACCATTTCAACTCCAAGGTCTTTAAATATTTGTTCACCATTTCTTTAGAGGAGAAGTTAAGTGCTAACTGCCAGGAAGATGGAGTAGGAAGATAGAAATGAAGATTTTCCTCTCTTTCCTACCCCATACTGTTTTAGTACTTCTTATAGATTTAACTCGCTGGACAGTTTTCTTCATCTTAATGGTTCTACATTCAGAGCAGAGGAAATCCAATACTTCTTGACGACTGTTGTGTTTCAGCATTTTTTCTCTGCGGATCCTGTGAAAGCCAGGGTGTCTGAGATATGGCCAGAAAACCTAAATCAGAAAGAAAGAGCATTGATCTAGATGGCAGTGAATGTTATGTGGGTTATTTTTCTTTATTTGAACTCTAAACGTTGGGGTTCTTTATTTGAACTCTAAACCTTGGGGGTGAGAATCCCAGAAACTCTAACAAAGAAATGGAACTGCTTTGATTGATAATGTGTGGGACCCTACTCTCTTCATCCTCTTGGGGGCTCCTAGAAGCAACTTCCTGACACCTCCCCGACCCCAGAGAGAGTTCTGCCTGGGAATCATGGCTTTAGATCAGGAACTTGAGAATAGAGAGAGTTAATAGCAGTCAGTGGGGGCGGAGAATATGGTCATGACTCTGTTTGTCCAAGTATGAAAGTGAGAAATGTTCTTCTCTTTCCTTCTTGTATCCTATTCAGGTTTTTGGCCACCTATGAGAGGGAAGTTAATGAAAACAGAAGTAAAATTTTTAGAGTGATCAAACATGAATTTTTTTTAATTCCTTTTACCTTTCCTTTTCATTAGGGCTTTATGACATTGGTAAGATACATTAATTATGAAAAGATAGAAAACAGAGATAAACAAAAAAGGAAAAATGTAAATGGAGTGCAATACATATTTTTTTCATACCTTCCCTATTAATGTGTAATTTTTACATACTAGAGTAACAGACACTTCAAATGTGAACAAATTACAGCATATTTATTAGTGGAAAGCTATAAAGACATTTAAAATTATGGAAATCTACATTTATTGTCACAGAAAAATGTTTATATTGTTGAGTTAAAAATAAAAGAAAGAAGAGCAATCCCTTTACATGCTGTACATCATCTACTTTATAAGTTTTGCCTCTGTGTACCATAGCCATCTGTAAACTATATAGTAACAATGTTTTCTCTTAAAAATTTATTCTTACGTATAAACATACATATATTAATTCATTCAGTGCTCACAGTGCCTCCATAAAGGAGATACTGTGATTTCTCTTTTACTCCAAGGTAGAAAAATTAGGTACATTTCCCAGGATCTCACATCTAACAAATGGTATATGCACACAGGCACAATGAGTCCGGAGCCTGGTTTCTTAGGACCTCACTCTGGCCGGCTCCTCAGCATGGTTTTTGAGGCCCCCAAGGGCTGAGGCAGTCTACCTTCCTGCCAGCTCTCCCAGCTCTCCCCTTATTCCCTCAACCGAACTCTGCTCAAGCCAGTCTCCTCCTTCTGCTGTCCCTTCAACAGCCCACTTAACTGTCCTCTCCTCTTCCTGCCTTTGTCCAAAAGACCTCGTTTGAACTTGATCATCTCTTTTAAAGACCTTTTTTTTCCCCCCAAATACAGTCACATTCCAAGGCACTAGGGCTTAGGACTTCAACATATGAATTTCGAGGGGACATCGTTCAAGAGATGGGTGGAGCAGGCAAGGAGCTGTGACTGGCCGTTCCACTGGATCCACGTGGAGAGAGGAGAACAGAACCCCAAGGGAAGAAAGAGATATAGGACAGGCAGAGACAGCTTGACAGGTTATGATAAAGCCCACCGCATTCTTTACGCAGAGCAACCCATGTATGTCCCTGCTCCCACCGCAAATCATTTTGAAGTGAGAGAATAGTTACCTTCTCTTCAGCACCCAGAACTGGATCCTGTCCATTGGGTGCCCAAGTGCCCTTCTGCTGGCTGTATGTGGCTTTGTCTTTCTGCACCCTGCTTCGTTCCTACTTCCTGCCACAAAGCCCAGTTCTCACATGTTCTCAGACCTTGTCTCTGCTCTCCAGAGCCGGCTGATTGAATAAATTACTGAGGGCTGCTCTGCTCTCCTGTCTCAAATGCACTTCTTTTTCCCCCCACACATACTTCAGCCCAAATGAATAATTCTGTTGGTAAGAATTTCAGACACCGTTGCAAACTAGTCAGAACCTCATGGAAACTGCTGAATCATGGAAATGTGGCACTCACCTACACAGTCTGACCCAACCATAAAATTCACTGTGCTGCCTGGGAGACCTAAATCTCTGAGTTAACTAATCAGAGCCAGAATCAAGTGGAGGTTTTTTTGGAAACTGATAGCAGAGCCTTGCACCATTTCCTTGAATGTGGGGGGAAATTATCTGCTGTTTAGTATATAGTCTGTTGGTTGGAAACTACAGAATTCGTCCTTCCACTCAGCATTTCTTAAGAAACAAGCTTGTCAGTGTGTTTAGGAGTACACACACACACACACACACACACACACACACTGTATAGTGCTGCGTACCTGGCCACTGGCAAGGTGGAGAGGAAGGGCTCTGGTGGCCAGTACACTGGGATGTGTGGATGAGACTGAGCTTTAAGGGACTAATTTTGTCGTTTTCTCTGTGGGAGAAGCTGGACCGAGATGACTGACCCCAAACTGTCTCTCGCTCTTCTGTCACTCATGGCTTTACACTTTGCACATTTGGCATTAGGGCCATTTGAAAGGCACAGCATGTCCATTTTTCAGTAAACATTTGGCAGCTCGTTGACATCTCAGAAGTCTTGCTAAAGACCAATCAGCTGAGGGATCCCTCTGCTCTTGGGTAGGGCAAGTTTGGTAAATCTTGACTGGTTTGTGACCTCTGTACTTCATGCCTCCAGCTAGGTATTTCTGTTTCACTTGGGGTTTGTAATCTTGTGCCAAATACGGCTATATGACAGAGGCAACATGGCAGAGCACATGTACAATGTGTGTGATTCTGGTTATTAATTCTGAGTTTCAGTGGACCATGAAGGAAGAGGCGGTAAGAGTGGTAATCCCTTCTGTTGTCTGAATCTCTATGGCAGGCCCCGTTTACTTATTTTGATGAAAAATAGGCCAGTCGCATTGCATCTACACAATACCAAAAAACTCGTTAAACTGTGAAGAACTTCAAATGGTAAAGTTTTTTTAATTTTTGCATTACATAATGAAAACTCAGTAAACGATGTTTATTTATTTCACGGATTTGGTTACTCTGTCATCCCAACCTGCACTCATTAATCTGTAGTTGTGTAGCTTGTTATGTGCACACACAACTTAGTTTGTAATCTGCTAGAACAAACTATACTATGTTTGTTGGCATTTTCCTCAATAATTACATCACCCAAGCAGTGACTGTGCTATTTTCCCCAGCTCAGTTCTTCCTGAGCCACTGTATTTGTAACAGAAATGTTACAAACAAAATGTTACAAACAAAAAATGTTACTACAGTAGTAGTGTATCTGAAGTCTCAATAAGATGCCTGAAAAACACAACTTTCTTTAAAACAGACAAAAAAGTTCAAACAGAAGTAGACAAACATTTTATTTTTAAGGGATTAAGGGCTGCGCTGTATGGGGATTACAGGAGCTAGGTTAAGAAAGTTGCAGAAAAAAATCAGGTTCAAGGATTCAGCTGGTTGAAGTGGTGAGAATTCATCCTGACTGTTACATACTTGATTGTTAGTAAACTCAATAAGGAAAGGAGAACTATACTGTAATTTTTTTATTTTTTTTTTATTTTTTATAAACATATATTTTTATCCCCAGGGGTACAGGTCTGTGAATCACCAGGTTTACACACTTCACAGCACTCACCAAAGCACATACCCTCCCCAAGGTCCATAACCCCACCCCCCTTCTCCCAACCCCCCTCCCCGCAGCAACCCTCAGTTTGTTTTGTGAGATTAAGAGTCAATTGTGGTTTGTCTCCCTCCCAATCCCATCTTGTTTCATTTATTCTTCTCCTACCCCCTTAACCCCCCATGTTGCATCACCACTTCCTCATATCAGGGAGATCATATGATGGTTGTCTTTCTCCACTTGACTTATTTCACTAAGCACGATACCCTCTAGTCCCATCCACATTGTCGCAAATGGCAGGATTTCATTTCTTTTGATGGCTGCATAGTATTCCATCGTGTATATATACCACATCTTCTTTATCCATTCATCTGTTGATGGAAAGCTAGGTTCTCTCCATAGTTTGGCTATTGTGGACATTGCTGCTATAAATATTCGGGTGCACGTGCCCCTTCAGATCACTATGTTTGTATCTTTAGGGTAAATACTCAGTAGTGCAATTGCTAGGTCATAGGGTAGTTCTATTTTCAACATTTTGAGGAACCTCGATGCTGCTTTCCAGAGTGGTTGTACCAGCTTGCATTCCCACCAATAGTGTAGGAGGGTTCCCCTTTCTCCACATCCTCACCAGCATTATCTATGCACTTTTAAATCTATCTAGATAAATAAATAAAAATATAAATATATGTTGGTACATACATTTAATTTTTTTATTAATTAAATCTATCTATCAAGAAAGAGTGTGTGTTTGTGTGTGTGTGTGTGTGTGTGTGTGTGTGTGTGTGTTTGGTGCTGGAGAATAAAATGTGTGGAACTTCAAAATAATCTCTCTTCCAGTCTCCTTTTGGTGGTAGAAATAGATATTGAACAACAAAATTGCAAGTGTTATGAAAGAAGAACATTGTTAGTAAGATTTCTCTTCTCATTTCTTTGTTCATTCGTTTTCTTGGAAGTCTAAGACCATGAGCTGACTTTTGATTTGCAAGATATCATCAACATGAGGAAATAAAATCCCAGTAAAGTGATGCATTGACTGTAATGCACACAACTTCTTAAAGGGTATGTTATAGAACACATTATTCATGGGAAGACGCTTCTTGTTTTTACTAGTCTCTTGAATTTCTCATTAAAACTGTAATAATTAATAACAATTTATTAAGACCAAAACATTTTAACAAGAAGACGCTTCTTGTTTTTACTAGTCTCTTGAATTTCTCATTAAAACTGTAATAGTTAATAACAATTTATTAAGACCAAAACATTTAACATTTAACGTCTTCCAATCGGATTTGTTCTGTTGAAAAATATATTGATGAAGACCCAAAATGAGAGTTGCAGCAAGCCATATACAAAGTCAAATACATTTATTTTCCTAAATAGAATCTTAGAATCCTTCATTTGTAGTTGAAGTTGTGATTAGAAAGGATACATGTCTTGGCAGAACTATAATTAAGTGAATGAATGGGGTAGTTCTGGAAGCTATTGTACTCATTGATGATGGGTTGGGTGCGCTTCTGTCTGGGAAAGCAGCATAGACTCTATTTTATAGTAGACCCCATTCAAATCCTCTGATTCGTGACACAGGAACTTTTGAGACAATTTTCTTTAAATTTCTCTTAGCTCCATCTATTGGTAAAATAATGGAACTTTCTTTTCTTCTGAGTCATTTTAACCAATGACATCATAGAGTCATAGCAGCAGTACAATCCCAGTGTTAGTCATTTCATAAGAAAATGTGTAGCAGATCAAACAGTCAACTTACCCCGCAGAGGACAAAAGTAGGTAATTCGTTCACATCCAGTGAGAGAGCCTTTTGAAGGCCCATTTTGCCTCATCCATTTCTGAGCATCTGTAAGAAAGCATGTACTTGTAAGAATTCTAGCCTTCGGGCGCCTGGGTGGTTCAGTGGGTTAAAGCCTCTGCCTTCAGCTCGGGTCATGATCTCAGGGTCTGGGATCGAGCCCCACATTGGGCTCTCTGCTCAGTGGGGAGTCTGCTTCTTCCTCTCCCCCTGCCTGCCTCTCTGCCTGCTTGTGATCTCTGTCAAATAAATAAATAAAATCTTTAAAAAAAAAATAAGAATTCTAGTCTTCTACCTAGTGAAAGTAGAAGTCAGCAGTCTTACAGTCCAGGTATGAGAGGACCTGAATTCTAGTTCCACCCATCTGAAGTAGAGTCATGGGATTCTGGGAGAAGTACTTAGTCCATTTGTGCCTCTTTTCTAGGCTCGTGAAAGAGGAACAATTATACTGACCATTATATTCTCATAGACTTGTCATGAAAATCCTTTATAAAAGAATACATATTGTAAATCTTTAAAAGTAATATGTAAGGCATTATTTCTATATTACTCAGGATGTCCATGAATTGACTCGGAAAGGAAAATTAAGTGAGGTTTTCAATTCTCCACTTTGACATAAAAGTGTCACAATAACATATATTGTTCTTTTTGGAGGCATTCTGAGTTGGAAAGAAGTAGGCAAGTATTACCAACACTGAGAGGTTGAATATAGATAATCATCAGAGGATAAGTACTTGGTTTTGGGTTGTTTTGTAGATAATTATAGTAGGGCCTCTTATTTATGGCACGGAATTATTTTATAGATAAATTACCTAAAATAAGAGCAGGAGGTAACATTAAGTTTTTATTATATGTCAGGCACTGTCAAGCAATTTATACTTCTCTTATAAGTCTCTAAATTCATTTATGAGGCATTTACTGTCATGAGTCTTTTAAATACAGAGACAGAAGCTCCAAGAACCTCTGGAAAGCATAACCAGAAAGAAGCAGATCTATACCTAAAGTACTATATCATACCCCTTCTGCCCAACTTGAGCCACTATACTGTATTTTAGGTTTGTTTTATAATATGAGAAAATAAGAAAGGAGTTATTTAAGAAAGCTAATACCTGGGCCTAATGAGAAATTGAACTTGTTTATGCATTTTTATGATGAGGATGATGTTGATTCTTTCATCAACTAAAATAACCCTTTTAATTTCTTATTTATCATAATATTTACATATAGGCAGATGTTATGTGAATTTGCACAGGCAAAACATTGTTTTGTTTTAGTCTTTAAATAGGGAACTCAATAGCAGGCGGAAATTGCCACTCCTGGGTAGTGAGAAGCTTGGGTCCTCAGCCCTGACTGTCATTCCCTCCTGGGGGGTCCCTTCATGTTTTCCCTCTTACCTCTTTTCTGATGTGCCCACCCTAGGCTCAACTCTCCAAACCACCTACAGCCTTTCTAGGCAGAGTAGAACATTCACCACCGCGAACCTCATGCTACATGTCAAGGGTGAGTCAGGTGCAGGCACAGCCACCAGGCTCAGATCTGGGCCTTTGGAATTCTAGGAACCACACTGGGCCACTTAGAAGGACCCAGAATTAGTTGTCCTGGCTTTTTTTTTTTTTTTTAAGATTTTATTTATTTGACAGACAGAAATCACAAGTAGACAGAGAGGCAGGCAGAGAGAGAGGAGGAAGCAGGCTCCCCGCTGAGCAGAGAGCCCGATGTGGGACTCGATCCCAGGACGCTGGGATCATGACCTGAGCCGAAGGCAGCGGCTTAACCCACTGAGCCACCCAGGCGCCCCTGTCCTGGCTTTTTGAAGCTGCTTTTCTGATCTTCATTGGGATGGTTTTGAGAATTCTCTTGATTGTGCAGCCAAACAGGTTGATAAAAATACCAATCTGGGGTTGTGGATTAATAGATGTAAGTAGAACCAAATTATGTTTTGTGAGAAATACATGATTTCTGTGGAATTAATGGTTCTCGAAGGTAGTTTTCAGAACAAGTGCCTGCTCTGACCTGATTGTGCATCTGCTGTTGGACAGGAGCTAGGAGCAAACTGAGCCAGGCTACATATGTGTAAATCCCGTCTTGGCCACTCAGTAGTCCAGTGTCCTTGGGCCAGTTGCTTACCTTGTCTGTGCTTCAGTTTTCTGTTTGCCATATAAGGATGATAATGGCTCTGTCTCCCAGGACTGGTAAGGGGATAGGATGAGTTAATACTTTTTAAAAAAGTAATTAATTTATTTATTTGACAGAGATCACAAGTAGGCAGAGAGAGAGAGAGAGAGAGAGGAGGAAGCAGGCTCCCTGCAGAGCACAGAGCCCGATGCGGGGCTCGATCCCAGCACCCTGGGATAATGACCTGAGCCAAAGGCAGAGGCTTAACCCACTGAGCCACCCAGGCGCCCCAATACTTTTAAAGTACCCAGAACAATGCCTTGCACAGAATGAGCAATGCACAAATGTTTAGTATTATGATTGTTTTTTCAATAAGTATTTTCACAAATATTAATTGATGATTACTAACTGCTGCTTTTATCTAGTTTGGTGAGATATGTTTTTCAGAAAATGTGGGAATAAGAAAAAAAGAAAGAAAATGTGGGAATAAAATCAGGATCTTAAAATAGTCACAAAAATATGTCTTTGCCTCCACTTATAGATTAATGGATAAAATTAGATCCTTTCATCTCAAAATCTTGTTGCCAATCACTTTTGGGTCATCTTTCTGTTCTTATCAGATCCCCATTCTTTTTTAATAACAAATATATTTGTTGACCTCCGATTGGTCTGGAAGGTAAATATCTCTAATTTACCCATACAGACAATTTCAACAAGCCAATATAATGGCCAGACTTTAGTATAAAGGACAAATGGAAGGAAAGGCTTTATAATATAACCGCTTATACTCTACTATGTAAATTTTAGGCACATAAAGTGTCATGAAATTGTCAAATCCTCCATTTATATTTTGAATCACCATCAATGTGACAGATACAAATTCAGATTGGTGCCATTGTATTGTAAGGAAACTAAGATTCCAAGGGTCACATCGCTATTGGTGATGTGCGTTTCCAAAATGATGAATAACTCGAGAAAGTCACAAATTGAATATAGTCTTCTCGTGCTTAACTTAATGGCACTCCTGCAAAATTCCATGTATATTAAAACTGGGTAAAATGCCTAGAGTTTACATGGAAAATGGAGTCAAGCTCTAGGTTGAAATAATCACCATCAGGCATTTCACCCACATCAATGTCAAGAGAGACATTCAGAAGTAATGTGAGGTGAGGGAGAATTTGTTGTTGTACACGGAGTGATAGCCAACATGATAACAGCTGTTGTGGTGTGTGCACGGGCCACTGAGAATGGATGGCTCATTATCCAGACAGATGCTGGACTTCGCGCCTTACCAACACCTTCCAAATAAACATCATCTTGATCCTATCCAAAGCAGACATCTTGCATTTATTAAATTATTATCTTTAATCCATTTCATCAAATTTCATTAAATTTTATCCATTAAATTTCAGTAGCATTCCTGATCATTGCCATGCCCTCAAATATCCTCTTTGTCCTTGAGGGTTTATCCTGTGTCCTCATGAATGCGGTCCTCTCATTCCTGGATACCTTGGCCACTGTTTACTGCACTTCGGCTCTGCTGCCCTGTGTCCGTCTGCTGCAGATGTACACCAGTGGTCATGTCCACCAAACGTGCTGTCAGTGGTGGCCCACATGGCAGGGGCTGCTGCTGCTGTGCCTGTCATTTCTGTGCCAAAATGCTAAGCCCCACATCAGGGATACCAAGGTTCATGATGTGCCTGCTTCTCCCTTGCCTGCTGCTCCCTTGCCCTGTCCCATTGTAACACTCACTGTTTCGCTGGAAGGCCTTTGGTATTCCCAGACATGTGAGTCAGTCAGTTAAGTTAAAACTCAATTGACTTAGTAGTTAAAAAAAAAAAAAAATCAGTAGCTAAAATCCTTCTTTATAATTCTTTTTTTTTTTTAAATTGCATGTAACGTTATACTCTCAACCTCTCATGGATAATTGGAAGAAAATTTGCCTTACTGTTGTTTTTGCTCTGATCGAAACCTGCGGTGGAAGACAGGTTGTGGTATATAGGAGCAATGCACTAGAAGGTGCCCTTCTCTTTCTTGTCCCTTTATCCTTGGGCTTATCTTGCCAGCCACCTCTTTTCTTCTTAGAAAGATTCCTTATGATTAGACTTCACCCACAGTTCTTCCGCTTAAGGCCAGACATGGTGGACTCCTAAATGAACACAGATTAGTTTCACACTAAAATTCCGCTACAGTGGTAAGGAAAACCGGGTAACCGTCTTGTCCTCTCCCATTGATGATAGGGTTTAAAAGAGCAACAACAACACAAGGAGGTGTCTTTTCCTTCTTTCCCAATTTTGGGGGTTGTGAGGGTGGCACTGAGCATTATTGAATTCTAACAGTGTCACAACTGAACCTGAAATATTTGTCTTGAGCAGAGTATGGAAATAGACCTGTAGACCTGTATTTATTCCTCAACTATAAAGCCATAACTGTTTATGTCCCTGTGTTCCAAATATTGCAGAAGCAGAAAGTTTACTTTGAATCTAAATACAAAATTGAGAAGAAAAGAAGAAAGATTACATGGTTAAATAAACTGGTCTTTGGCCCAATTTATCTTTTTCAGTTCAGTATTTTGTAATGTTTCTGTTTCTAGATTCCTTCTCTCTCAGTCCCGGGTAGTAGGGCAGTCAACAGCCAATTTTAGAAGAACTGGTGTCATTTTAGGGAAAGAACTTTAAACTGTATTCATAGCAGGCTATAAAAAGCAAAGACACCACCCACAACGTGATATTTAAAATTTTCCAGCTACGTGATTTATTGGTAAATCTACACATGTGTTGTGCCGAAAGCAAAATAAGCAATGTACCAGATGTACTCTAAGTTTTTAATTAAGACTAATTTTACCTATAGGACAAGTTTTAATAGGGGATTTTCCTGTTTACAAGCTATGGAAACAACATTTTAAGCCATTTGTGGGTGAAAAGTCCTTATTAAATAGAATATGGCTCACAGGGAGTAGCAAAACCGAAAAGCAACCAAAAAACCTAGAGTCAGTTTAAGTCCGCCTTAAAAATTTCTAGTCAGAAACAAGTGCTCCAATGTCAGCTCAAGTTTCTAGAGGTAATGGAATACTGTGAATATTTTAAATGACTTGGCAAATAAAAGCCAGATTTGGGGGACTGAAGAAAACACTGAGTCAAGAGCAAACTTCTCTGAGAAATCAGAGGTAGGGGCAAGTTGGAGACTAGGTGAGTAGTTTTGAAGCATTGTGCTGAAAACCTGAATTGCAAATCATTTGATGGTTAATGGTAGCCATGAACTTCTGTCATTTTTTACTAGGTTCATGAAATTCAATGAACAACTCTTTTTTTTTTCTTTTTTTTAAAGATTTTATATATTTATTTGACAGGCAGAGATCACAAGTAGGCAGAGAGGCAGGCAGAGAGAGGGAGGAGGAAGCAGGCTCTCCGAGGGTCAAAGAGCCCGATGTGGGGCTCGATCCCAGGACCCTGGGATCATGACCTGAGCCGAAGGCAGAGGCTTAAACCATTGAGCCACCCAGGCACCCCTTCAATGAACAACTCTTGTTTCAACTTCTCTTCTAATAGAAATCTCATGTATTTTTCTCTAAATCTTATTTTGCTGGTCTGCCAGTGGCCACCCTTCCCTCACAGTAGAGTGTCCCAGCCACCATCTTGGGTAAAGGGGCCTGATGTCGGGCAAAGTAAATGGAGCCACTAATGGCAGGGACCTAGGTAAAAATGGCCCTTTTGAGCGAATGTTGAGCATTATGTTGAGTTAAGCAAACAAACAAAAAAACCCCTCCTTTGAAAAAAATAGGGCTGACTTTAAAAGCCTGGAGTAGTAGTTCAGGTTTTTAGATTTTTTTCTTTTTGTTTTGAGGAAAGGAGAGGTGGGTACAAAAATGACAGTTAGGGGGAAATTAGCCTTACTCAACACACAGTGAAATTTCCGCCAAATTCTACTTTTATAACCCACATCTCTCACTGGGCAACATCGTCTAGCTCACTAAAGCACCACCTGTACAACGTTTCTCCTAATTGGTTTCTATGTCCACTCTCCTCTATGAAATCATTTATATAAATTATAAAAATAAATCTATTTCTTTCCATTACTCCAAACAATGTAGCAAAGACATGGTTCCCACATAGGTATGTATCTTTCTTTCATAGATTAGAAATGATGAGGGGAATACCTGTACTCATAAGTTTTTTCATAATTACCCAGTATTTTCCCCTTTTGACTTAAAGCTAGCTTGAATTTTTTCCCCACTACTTAGAAATCAAGCTTTTTTTTGTTTTGTTTTATTGTAAGATTTTGTTGTTGTTGTTGTTTTCTAAAATTTACTTATTTGACAGAGATCACCGCATGCAGAGAGGCAGGCAGAGAGAGAGAGAGAGAGAGAGGAGGAAGCAGGCTCCCCGCTGAGCAGAGCCCCCCCCAATGCAGCGCTAGATCCCAGGACCCTGAGATCATGACTGGAGCCAAAGGCAGAGGCTTTAACCCACTGAGCCACCCAGGCACCCCTATAAGATTTTGTTTCTAAGTAATCTCTTCACCCAGCACGGGGCTTGAACCCACAACCCTGAGATAAAGAATCACATGCTCCACCAACTGAACCAGCCAGGCACCTCAACAAACCAAGTTTTTAAATTCAGTTTCCATTGAGTCAAACTAAAACTGAGAGTTGGATTGGTTAACTCATGACTTTGAACCCCTGACTGATGCCAGAGCTCACAAGATTTTTTAAAGCAACAACTAAACATTTTTAATTTCTTGAAAATGACTAGATGCTATTGGGTGCCACACAGTCATTTCCCTAAGGCATTCAATATATTTGGTAAGAAAAAAACAAGATACAAATGACTTGTTGTCCACCATCCACCTATTTTAAGGCATCTGAGTGGCAGTTTAGAAAAGGATGTTCAGTCTGGGATTGCTATTCAGGGACATACAGACAAGTGAGGTTAATTGAGATAAAATGCTAATGTCAGAACTAAAGCTGAGTTAGATTGTATTAAATCTGGGAAAAATAATTCAGATATGTGTTTATATATAAATTGAATATGTATGTTATATAATTTATATACATAGACATGCATATATATATATAATATACATGCACATATATACCAAAAGAATCTTGGCAATACGAAAGATAAGAGATATCTAAAGAAAATATGAATAATACCCTTGGGGCTCCTTTGGTTAAGTGTCCAACTCTTGATCTCAGCTCAATTCTTGATCTCAGGGCTGTGAGTTCAAGTCCTTCATTAGGATCTGTGCTGGGCATGGAGCCTACATTTAAAAAAGAAGAAGACAGAGAAGGAAGAAGAAGAATATCCTTGTAGAAAATAGTCATTTGGATTTAATGTCCTGACCTAAGCTCTACAGGGAGGAGAGCTTAACTTCAGGGTTTAAAATCTATACAAGAATAGGCAAAGAAAAACTCGAAATTTTAACCACCTAATTAACATTTTTAAAGACCAACAATTACTTAGCACTTCAGATATGAAGACCTCCTCCCCTTTGGGCTCAATTAATTGGTTAATTCTTTAGTCATTTACAGGATATAAAATAGATCAAATGTACCTGGCTAATGATTGTCTTACCTAGCTAAGGTTGAAAACTGAGACACCTTTCAGAAACTCTTGTCAGGTTCTGCCTGGCTTCTGACTCTTGCCCTTTGTGTCCTCAACTATATTAGGAGTGGACTCTTGTATTACGATGCCGCTCAGCCAAGCCTGACCTCCACAGACTCCAATTATATCACTGGTCAGTTGGAGAAGGGAAAGAACTTGAGGATAAAATGGTTCCATAAAAGTATGTTTGCTCAGTGTCCTAACCAAAAATCTTTTCTGACATATTTCCATGTTACTGACCTATTTCTGGCATTTGGATCTCTGGCCCTCATTAAATTTCTCTTGGCAACTATCTCTAGTCTCTCTGTATTCTATATTTTTGTCTCAATCCTGGAGTCAGATATTATGAAAATATAAATATTCTAAATATGTACTTGGTTCACATTTAATACATTTACTTGTAAATAGTGTAGAAGTAGGGAAGCAGATTGAGACAATACCATGCACATTTTATTGTACCAAAAACATAGGGTAAACATGGAAGATCAAGTTGGTCTGTGAAGTTGCCATTGAAGGAAAAATAGGTTAATGCATGGTTTCATTTAAAATAGGGGCAATAACCCCCAGTGTTTGTGTCTTACATTTAAATTAGGACTGACTTCAATATACTTAAAAAGAATTTAGAATCTCAAATTTGTAGTAAGTCATTAATTATTCTGATGTAAATTATATCAATAGTATTTCATGGTTTACTCCAGAAAATGTTCCTGAGAAAAAGTTTAATATTAATAAAGTGATTAACTTATTTTCACAAGGGGTGGGTTTAGACAGCTCTTCTATTACCATATTTGTTGCACTCTATGTATTAATATTGTGTTGGAGGTTGTGTTTCAAATTGTTATTAATGATGCTCATTAATTTATACTGAATTATTCATCTTTGGTCTTGCTGAACTAGTCAAGCATTTTTTTTCCTTTCTTTTTCCCTGGAAAATTCATGCAGAAAAATATCAAAGCAAAATTAAGCTGCCATAAAGTAATAAAACAATCTTTCATGCTGTTTGGCCATTGCAGTGAAATCACAGGGGCAAGAAAATTGAAGTGGTAGTCTAGACATAGCTTTTATTACCAAGGAAAATGAACAGAATTCAAGGTTCTTATGTTGTCATGGTCAAAACATAGAGCAGTCCATGGGGAAAATTGTTTTTGTACAATTGCATGACTTTGACACTTCCACTGAAAAAGAACAGAAAGGAGAACATTTATGGCTTGCATTTGCTGAGTACTCAACAAGCATTTGATTGATTGGTTAGTTGGTGAAAACTTTATACGGTGACTACTTCTTTCAAGCACACTGTTGTATCATTGATCTGGTCATTTTTATGGGTCAGATGGTATCTCCATTTACATCAGGACATGGACTACAACTTATTTCTTACAACACAAAGTGGAAGTTATTCTTTTCCCCCAAAAACTACTATACTGACAGACTATGATATTTATATTTGTGGTTTGATGCACCCTTATTTGGCATCATAAGAAATATATTCTGGGAAACTATAGACAATAAACTATTGGTATCAAATCCACATAGGTAGTGATGTCAGATCTTAAAAAAGGAATTTTGAGTTGCTTGGCTTAAGGTTAGAATTATGTATTAATAATAACGCTCGCATAAAATGAAAGTGAAAAATATATTAATGAATTGATGTGTTTGGAGCACATAGATCCTCAAATTATACCATTTAAATTCAAGCGTAGGTCTGAAATAGTCTAGGGACTTTTGTCTATGGGTCATAAATTTGTTGACTAAGAGCTAGTTCTGTTGACCAAGAGTTGGTTGTGTTGGTGTTTGTGAAAAAAATATCTTCCTGAACAAAACAGAGAGGAATAGGTTTAAATAGTGCAAAACTGGGTCAGTCTGAGGCTTACCCCATCCACAGAAACCTGGCCTTAACACAGAACTTCTTTAAGTATGTGAAACAGGAAATCAACAGCTTTGCTGGGTGATCGCAATGCTAAATTTGAGGAAAGTCACTAAAACCAGTGTGTTTTTACAAGCTACTTCAAATAAAATTGCTCTGTTTTATTTTGGTCTACACATCTGTGCTTATCACATATTTCCTGCTTTGTTCTTAAGTGACTAATGTCAAATGTCACATGTTTAAGAATCGCATAAAAAAGGATTTAATAGATTAGATTTTGATAGTCAGGAGTGATGAGAAACACTTAATATTGAATAAATTCAAAAGGAATAACATTTAAGTTGCACTTTGTGAAGTTTCTAGTTGTAAATAGATTTTCTAGGTTATAGAAAAGGATTATATTAAACTACTACTAGTAGTAGCTATTTAACGTTTTTTTAGAAAGGGCTGTGCAAAGCCCTTTAAAGAAAATTTTATGTTTAATTCTGTCAGCATCCATATGATGTATGTTCTTCTTATTATTACTGTTATAACTCTCATTTTCCAGATAAAGGCACTGAACTTAGAAAAATTAAGGAATTTGTTCATGGTCATACTTATGAATAGTAATCCACTAATAGACAAGAATTAGGATTTTTTAAAATAAATATTCTTTGGATTATTATTTGTAAAATATTATTGGGGAATAAAAGGTATCACATAACAACTATACTGGAACCTCCTGGAGATATCAGCACATGCATCTTTATTGGGTTCATCCATGTCTTCCCAAGGCATAGATTTAGCTTGCTTGGGGAAACAAAGGCAGCCTTCGTCCCCACATCCATCTCTTAGATGATGTCCCTATAAGGGAAGACTTCCTCCTGGCTGTCTACTGATGACCTTCTCTTCCATGGTTTTCTATGCTTGCTCTGGGTTCCGGGGGGCTCTGCTGATAGTAAACCTCTAGGCCTTTGATAGTTCCTTTCAGGGCGTCCATTTCTGCTTCCTCCTGGAGCCTTCCCTGTGTTGTTGCAGGGTCCCAATAGGGTCATAACACGTCATGTTACTCTAACAAATACCTCACTGAAGTGAACAGAGAAAAATGAATTCTTGTCCATGTATGCTGATTTCCTAGATCAAGAACAAAAGGTTATGCCATACAACTCTAGTAAAACTGCTCAGCAGTTGGCTTGCTCATTCTTTTCACTTCAGCCCCTTTTTCTATGGCCAGTGCACTTA
This sequence comes from Mustela nigripes, assembly GCF_022355385.1. Taxonomy (NCBI): domain Eukaryota; kingdom Metazoa; phylum Chordata; class Mammalia; order Carnivora; family Mustelidae; genus Mustela; species Mustela nigripes. The sequence continues at coordinate 29,232,301 of NC_081560.1, read as the reverse complement.
TCTCTAGTTATTTGGTTAAGAAGACATTAACATTTACTTATTAATAAGCAGAGATATGTGGACCTCCTATGTTAAGGGCCAGCCTACGTGTGTTTGGCACTAGAAATGCAATGTAAAGAAAAAATCCAGAATTCCTGACTTCATAGAGCTCCTGGTTCAGTAAACTAATTCCCTTTGAAGTACTTAACACTGAAAACAATCCCTCCTTTCTAACTGTAAATGAGTGATCAAGTTGGTGAACTGCAATGTGCTCAGTGGTTTGTTTGCTCCCCCATTTTGTCCAGGGCTCAAAAAATGAAAGGGTCATTGATATTCCCCAAATACTTTCTCACAGGGTGGGAGCTCAAAGGGGATCCAGATATAGTCTCTCCTACGTGGTTTATTGGGCCTCAGATGAATAAAATGGCAACTGGTTGACCTTGTAGAGCTTTCGGAATTGCTGGAATATACGTGAATTCACAGAGGAACCATATTCCAGCCCTGGCCTTGGATTCTAGCCACTTATCTATTCCATTAGGTCATACACAACATATATTAAAAATTATAACTTTTCACCTGCAATCACAGGAATTTAGAATTATAAAGGACATCAGAAATCTAGTTGTTTGTCCAGTAAATATTTGTTTAGTACCCACTGTGCTTGCTGCTGTCTTTTTCATGATAATGCAAAGAAGGAAACAGATTCAGAGGTGAGCTGTTTGTTCTTTTCTAGGAATTGGCAGAACTTGGGCTATGCTTCTTTTGTTTTCCAAACATCTACTAAATACTTATTGAATGGATTCAAGTTTGTCCCTCATAGTAGGATTTTCCATGGAAACAGAAAATAAGATCCATCCATCTTTCTATTATTTATATACTCACTGAGAGAGAAGGAGAGAAAGGGATTTATCGTGTAACATATTGGCTCATGTGATTCTGGAGGTTGAGAAGTCCCACGATCTGCCATCTGCAAGATGGAGACTCAGGAAAGCTGGCGATGTAGAGAGCCAATGGTTAGATTCCAGTCCAGGTCTGAAGGCCTGAAAACCAAGTGTACTAAGGGCAGGAGAAGATTGATGTCACAGCTCAATTAATGAGTCAGAGAGAGAGCAAATTCAACCTTCCTCGGCCTTTTTGTTCTGTTTAGGCGCTCAACAGATTGGTGGATGCCCAGCTACATCTGGGAGAGCTATCTGCTTCCATCAGTTCAAAGGCTGATCTCCTCTGAGCATACCCTCACAGACACACCCATAATATTTAAGCAGCTATCTGGGTATCGCTTGGTCCAGTCAAGTTGACACATAAAATTAACCAGTGCATCCTTTTGTCATTCCTACCCATAGACATTCTAGCCACTGGAACCTTCTTTCACAGGTGGTATGTTTATATACTCCCTTGCTTCTCTCCAATAGGCATCACAGTGTAGTAAGAGAAAAGTTATGAATTGTTGATATTTGATCAATATTCAGTCATTTTTTACATAACAAAATGCAGTTTCATACAATTCATCTTAAGCCATGACCTACTGCCATGTACAAATGCTCTTATTAAAGATCAAAGCTAATTTTTCTTTTTTTTTTTAAGATTTTATTTATTTGACAGACAGAGATCACAAGTAAGCAGAGAGGCAGGCAGAGAGAGAAAGAGAGGTAATTGGGCTCCCCGCTGAGCAGAGAGCCCAATGTGGGGCTCGATCCCAGGATCCTGGGATTACGACCCAAGCCGAAGGCAGAGGCTTAATCCACTGAGCCACCCAGGCGCCCTTAATGTTTCTTTCTTATTCACTCTTCTCCTCTGTGATGCACGCGCACTCACTCTCATACACACATAACGATTCTTTCTCTGGGACATGTGGCCAATAAGAAGAAAACTAGAGCAGAAGTTTGTATTTTCCAAATGCACGGTTTGCCTCATTCTCTATTTGCTCCCTCACTCTAGACTCTTCCCCAGGAAGCTGTCCATCGCACATTGCATCAATGGGGCTCCCTTGTCCCCTAACTTTTGACAGGAGATTAGAGTTCAGAAAGAGAGAACTTTGGGGTGGGTATTTGTCCCCTACCTGCTTCCCTGCCAGACCCTGGCTTAGAAGTGCCTGTGTTCTTCTACCTCTGGCCATAGCTCATGCTCAGCATCCTCTCTCAAAGCTCTGCCCTTTGCTTGGTTCTATAATCGCCACCCTCCTGGGCTTGGGGTGGCAAGATCTTCCCTTTCATCAGCCCTCAGAGCTTCACTACTTATTATTTTCCCTTATCGTTGCCTTCTTTAATAGTCACCTTCTGTAAGTTTCTTGGTTAATAGTCTTCACTTACCTCTTTGACTCTGCCATCCATTCATTTTCTCCCGGGGCTCTGACTGTTTTTTCCTGGCTATGACTTTAGCTTGTGCATATATTAATTTACCTTTATTATGTATATAAGTTCTACGGGTATGTTTGCATAGCTATATCTGTAGGCTAAGGACTAAGACTCGTAAATGTCTTGGGATAGAAAGAACAATTAATATATCCACAAATGGTACTTATTTTATAATTCTAATCTCAAAACTGATTGTTAATTATTAATTAAGACTTTCTATCTTCACGGGAGGTTTTAAAATAAGAAAATACTGGCTAACTATAGCTTCCTAATCTGAAATGCAAGACAATATTCAAACATTTATGAAATATAATTACATTTTCCAATATTACTTTCCTATTAATTATTAGCTCTGGGCAAAACATTAAATCAAATATAGCTTGAATTTGCCTGTTAATCTTTGCTAGTTTTCTAGTGTATAGTCTTTGCCTATAATGTATATAATTATATGGCATATAGAAGGGAAAAAATAAAATATTTTTAATTGGGATATCATTTTGTTCTCCAAGTACACGTTGACTTAAACGCCCCACCCCCACCACCACCAAACTAGCTCATTGCCAGAACAAATTTTTATTGAGCAGTTATTATGCTCCAACATCGTGTTCAAGGATGTGGGACAATCAAGAGATAGTGGGAAATCATCTTCTGGATTCTAGAAGATTCCTTGGCATTGTCACACACCCATTAGGCATTGGTTAGTAAGAATCAAAATGAAAGCCCAGGTCTTATGTTTCCGGTTGAATCTTTCTTTTCTTGAAACTGTACCATACTCGGAGGGTACCGACTGCGTGCCTGGCCAACCAAATGTTGGAAGGCAGGAGAAAAGCAGTCTTCATGCGTCTTTAAAAAATTGTTCGTTTTTTCCTCTGGGTTAGTGTTAAAATTACAAGCTTCATAGCTCTTTAAAATAAGCTAAGAGTAGCCCATAAATAAAAACACATAGATATTTCACATCTGTATCTGGATATGCATTCAGTCCTCATATTGTAGAGTAGAAAAGCGCTAAGGATACATGCTAGGAACTTCATATTTAATTACTGTCTGAAAATAGTAAATATGTGTTAATGAATTACAAGGCCATTTAAGACACTCATAGGCATATTATAGACACTCATCTCCCAGATTTCTCCCCAAAACAGAAGGAAGCTACTTTGGCATTGTTTATAGAAGATTTCTAGGTTCCTGTGTGTGTTGGGTGGTCAAGGGAAAAGGGGGAAATGGAATACATGCACACGCACACACACACACACACACGCACACACACACACACATATACACAAAGGGTAAAAGTTACTTTAATCAATATTAAATTCCATTGTTCAGCCACAGTTTCAGGGGCTGATGTGGAATGCTGACATATTCTTGACAATTCCTATACTGGACTCTTTGTGCTGTGTTTTAGGCTCTTCTCCTTGAACTAAGGCAAAAAAAAACAAAAAGGTGACATAAAATTATTTATTCTTTGACATATTTGCTGGCTACTACTTCCTGAAAATCACTGAGGTATTACCTTGGTGGAACACTTAATAGGGGCAGCTTCTCCAAAGTCCGCTCTGCTCGGGCTTCAAATCAATGCTGTGCTTCCTGGCAGTACGGATAAAAAGGAAATCAGAGTCAATTACACTGTTCTTGTATTATACAAAAGAAGGCCACAAATTAGCTCTTCTGGAGAGACAGAATCTTTCCTAGTAATAAATCCTAAAAAATGTCTACTTACTGTGAATTTAAAGGATTATATAAACATTTCAACTCTTCTTAAGTTGTGATTCCCAAGAAAAGAAATTATCTTAATGACTCTTCATTTGTCACATCCAAAAACAAGCAATTTGAGTATTTTTCTTATTATGATGTATTAGAACTTCATTAATAAGGAAGACTTACAAGGAGGCCATCATTTTTTTAGAAAAATCACACTGTGCTAAATAATGAGATATGGGAATACATTGAACAGCTTGACTTCTGCTGACTTTTACTTAAGAGTGTGAAGTGTTTTAAATTAGACTATGTTAGTATTGATGAAACGTGCACAAGGGGGAAAAATAATTTAAAGGCTTTGTTCCATTTTGAGAGCGAGATAAATTGTATAATTTAAAAATAAATCACTGTGACCTGACAGCAAGGAAACAACAACTCTCATGTGCTGTTGGAGGCAGTGGAAATTGGGGCAACATTTTTGGAAGCCAGTTCAATAAAACCTATCAAATTTACAATGCATGTATTTGTTGATCTGGCAGTTACACATATAGACTAGACTTTGCCCCTAGATAAACTTGTGAAAGTACACCAAAATAGATTTAGAAGAGCACTCATTGTGCAGTATTTTTGAAATAAAAAAGAAAAAATTACAACTATAATCTGAATACCTGACAATAAGAGAATGATTAAATCAAATGTATATTCATTTAATGGCACGCCCTAAGCCATTAAAAAAGCATAATGTAGTCCTATGTGTGTGCAAATGGCGAGGATTCCAGGATGGACTGGTAGGTAAATATGCCAGACATAGACCATTAGATAGCAATCCCCCCCTTTATCTGCAGGGGATGCGTTCCAGGAGCCCCAGGATGCTTGAAACCACAGATAGTACCGAACCCTATATGTACTTTTTTTTAATACATACACACCTAAGATAGAATTTATTTTCTAAATTAGGCATAATAAGAGATTGATAACAATAATTAATAATAAAATAGAACAGTTATAACTGGACTGTAAGAAAGTTATCTGAATGCAGTCTCAATCTTTGGAAATACGTGAGTGTGTTGCATTCATCCTTCGTGTGATGATGTGAGAGGATACCACGCTTGTATCATGAGATGAAGGGGGATGACACAGGCACTGTGACATTGCGTTAGGCTGCTGCTGACCTTCTGATGGTACGTCAGGAGGATCATTTGCTTCTTGACTGGGGTTGACCATGGGTAACTGAAACTGAGGAAAGCAAAACAATCGATAAAGGGGACTACCGTGATGTCTCTTTTGGATAATGGAAGAATCAGAAATACCTGCATATAAGTTGTATGGATATATTGATATATCAGTTTACATATTGAAGAACCGTATGCATCTTACCCATTATGCACTGATGCAGGTTACAAAAGGGAATATGTAAATATTGGCTTTGGCAGAGAGAGGTCTCAGATAGGGGTGGATTGCTGGATGTTTTTTTTTTCCCCCAATTTTATAACATTCTATAGAATTTGAATTTTTTTTAAAGATTTTATTTATTTATTTGACAGACAGAGATCACAAGTAGGCAGAGAGGCAGGCAGAGAGAGAGGAAGGGAAGCAGGCTCCCCGCCGAGCAGAGAACCCCATGTGGGGCTTGATCCCAGAACCCTGAGATCATAATCTGAGCTGAAGGCAGAGGCTTTAACCCACTGAGCCACCCAGGCGCCCCAATTTGAATTTTTTTAACCATGTACATTCAATACATTTTTTTTAAAATATCAGTGAGTGTTATTTAAAAAATATCAGTGAGTGTATTTAAAAAATATTAAATACTCTTTTACAAAATCATAAAACACTGTTTTTGAGTTGACCAAGATCATAAGGCATGACAGACTCTCTGGCACATGAAGGACTGTGCCATTGTCAGGAAATCAACTCAAGTTGTCCATGTGATATTCTCATCACAAGCAAAAGTCAGGTCCTGCAGCCATCTTCCCATCGTAAGAGTGCATCTGTTCTGTGTTTGGAGGATAGTTCTGCCTGGTGCAGGACAATAGGAGACATCAAATCTACCTCCCTTTCTGAGTAGGAAGAGTTGAAATCTGTTACTACAATTGTTTTCCTAATCTATTGTAAGAGAATGAACTGCAAAACAGAGAATGAACTGCAAAACCTCTCTGAACAGTTATGGAATGGATCTAACTTTGATTCAAAATGGAGAAACAATGGCTGCCTAGTTCCCATACACCCAGGAGCAGAACAGAGCAAACACTATTTTGGAGCAATTTCAAAAAGAAACAATGGAATGACTGGTTTTTGCTCTTTTGAATTTTTTTCAGAACTACGACTTCCGGTGAGCCCTTCTGTATGTCTGGATCAGAGCATGCAGTTAAAGCTGAGTACTTCGAGTCACCTTTTAAAACCAGTGAAGCCACATATGATGAAACCATGGGACTGGCGACATGAACAGCTGTAAGCTAATCATTTTGAACTGTTATATCCAGCATGCATTCTTGGAAACAGCTGACAGGAGAAAACCCCTGAAGATGTCTAGGGGGTATTACATGTTTGAATTATTGGGTTCTGTTACATAAAATTTTATATCTCTCTTTTTTTTAAATTTTATTTTTTTTCAGTGTTCCAAAATTCATTGTTTATGCACCACACCCAGTGCTGCATGCAATACGTGCCCTCCACAATACCCACCACCAGGCTCACCCCACCCCCGCAAAACCCTCAGTTTGTCTTTCAGATTCCACAGTCTCTCATCTATCACTTCTTAATAAAGAACGTCATCATTGATTTTTTTCTAGATTAATTCAAACCTCTCTTGCCATAGAATAAACATTTGGGTAAATAGGACTCTTATCTAGGAAGTTACATTAATGGAAATTGAATTTGAAACCTTGACAATGTGAAACTATAAAATTTTAACTTCCTTTTGGGGCGCCTGGGTGGCTCAGTGGATTGAGCCGCTGCCTTCGGCTCGGGTCATGATCTCAGGGTCCTGGGATCGAGTCCCGCATCGGGCTCTCTGCTCAGCAGGGAGCCTGCTTCCTCCTCTCTCTCTGCCTGCCTCTCTGCCTACTTGTGACCTCTCTCTGTCAAATAAATAAATAAAAATCTTAAAAAAAAAAAAAAAATTTTAACTTCCTTTTTTTTTTTTTAAAGTTTGTCTTATTTTTTTTTTTAAAGATTTTATTTATTTATTTGTAAGAGACAGAGGGAGAGAGAGCAAGCAAGCATAGGCAGACAAAGAGGCAGGCAGAGGCAGAGGGAGAAGCAGGCTCCCTGCCGAGCAAGGAGCCCGATGTGGGACTCGATCCCAGCACCCTGGGATCATGACCTGAGCCGAAGGCAGCTGCTTAACCAACTGAGCCACCCAGGCATCCCCCCCCCCTTTTTTTTTAAAGATTTTATTTATTTATTTGACAGAGAGAGAGAGATCGCAAGTTGGCAGAGAGGTAGGCAGAGAGAGCGGAGGAAGCAGGCTCCCTGCCAAGCAGAGAGCCCAACATGGGACTCGATCCCAGGACCCTGAGATCGTGACCTGAGCCGAAGGCAGAGGCTTAACCCACTGAGCCACCCAGGCGCCCCTAACTTCCGTTTTATACTCAAATGACATTGCCCTAGTCTATGAGTATGGCCAAATGAATTTTTCTCCAGTTATATATATAAACATATATATTTTTTTGACAATATGAAACTATAAAATTTTAACTTCCATTTTATACTCAAATGACATTGTCCTAGTCTATGATGGCCAAATGAATTTTTTTTCAAATATATCTATCTAGCAATCTAGCTATCTAGCTATCTATAGCTAGATAGCTAGATAGCTAGATAGATAGGCATATATAGATATAGATATATATAGGCATATATAGATAAAGATATAGTGATATATTTTATGGTTCCTAGGATCTAAGAAGACAACTGCAATAGCAAAATATTTAAGTTCCCTCCAAGGAAATGAATTTGTAATGTAGATAAATTATAGTGAAAAATGAAAAGCTTTTCATATCTTATCCAAGAAACAAAATAGTTTACTTCATCTAATTTTATAATTATCTGGTTGATGTCTACAGTTAATAGTATTTGTTGAAGAATCATATGCATCTCCTGCTTACCTAGACTTCAAAAGTTGAAATAGAACAATCTTCTCATTGGTCAAAAGTAGGTATTTGAAACAGAAATACTGTGTAAAAAGCAAATAACTAGATATTTTGGAATCTTTTATGATGAAAGTATACTTGTTTCACCACAAAATATTAATGTTAATTTTCCTTTGTAGCCTGAAGTGTTATCTTCACACTTTATTCTTTAAATGAACCCATAATTATCCACGGTGAAGTTATTGGGTAGAATCAGACCAGTAGGGAATGTATTTTGGCATATTTTTGGTGACCCGTCCACTCTCGGATAGTATATCTTTTCTTGTCAAGGAGAAGATAGAGCAAAGGCAGGCCAGGGCAGGACGGGAAAATGTCTTCACTATTCCTTAAACTGTAATTTGTATCACTTTGGTTGTAATGGTACATACATGACCAATTTATGTTTTTTAAACCTTTAAACCTTACTTTAGGTACTATATTCCCATCTTTCTCTTAAAAATTTTTAATTAAGTCTACCAGAGTGGAGAACTCATCAATTTGATCCCCTCTTCAGTACCTGTATATCCCCTGATAAGCAGTAGAATTGTTTAAGGAGACCCACACATTGAAGGCTACAGCCCAACAAAGGACAGATGAGTGTACAACGCTTCGAGGTAATTTGCAGATGATGTACCCTAAGTTATGGAGCATTAACTATGCTGGTTCACTTTTTTAGGAATCAAACGACAGTCCTTGCTCTACGTGAAACAGTCTTCCGAGCTGAAGAAATATCTGTGATTCTTAAAGTGTATGTGTTGGTGACGTCCTTGACACCTTTGCGTGCATTCATTCATTCAACCGGCACAGTTTGGAATCCACCAAAGAAAAAACGCTTCACTGTCAAGGTAAAATTTCTGTCGAAGCTGTCATTTCACTCAAAGTATACTGAAGATAAGTAAAGTGAGTCGAGCTGCCTTTCTCTGACCTTTAGGAGTATCAAATCCTGTTGAACAAAGATTGCCTCATTTTATTGCGGCAAGTTGAGGTTTTCATTTAATAGGTGCAGGTTCAAAAAGGAACTGGAAACAGCTTAATTCACGAGAGAACACAAAAGCCACAGCTTGTTTTCTCAATTCATCATTTTACTCCAATTCTTTGACCCATTTCAAAGCTAATCTTCAGTTGTGTTCTGTGTTCTTGACCTTCCTCTCATTCAAGAAAAATAAAGTCATTACAACAAATGAAAATAAAATTTTTCCCTTTTGTTTTCTTTTCATTCTTAGGAAGCAAAATGCCTATTTCATTACAGCAATCAATATGGAATATTTGCTGAGTGAAAAAGCTTTTAAGTGTTCCTAAGCTAGAAAGCCCTGACATAAAGCATGAGAATGTTTTCTGGGAAGAACTTACTAACAACCACAAAAGATTTAGGTGTAAAAGATAACTCAGGTTACCTCCGTTGAAAACAAAGTCTAGGAACAACACATTGGGTAATTTTAAGAAGTTTCCAATTTTTTTTTTAAGATTTTATTTATTTATATGACAGAGAATGAGAAAGAGAGCACGAGTAGGGGAAGGGGTGGAGAGAGAGGGAGGAAGAAAAGCAGGAAGCCGGAAGTGGGGCTCCATCCCAGCACCTAGAGATCATGACCTGACCTGAAGGCAGACGCTTACATGACTGAGCCACCCATGTGCCCCAAGAAGTTTCCAATTTTAGAGAAATAATTGTTCAGAGGACAGGTAAAAGGAAATAGGAAGAAACTAAAAGAACACATAAGTATCTTAACTTGTATGTTCTTTCAGTTTCTTCCCATTTTCTCATATCCATTCTCTGAACAGTTATTTCTCGAAAATAAAATATTTCGGGGCGCCTGGGTGGCTCAGTGGGTTAAGGCCTCTGCCTTCGGCTCAGGTCATGATCCCACATCGGGCTCTCTGCTTAGCAGGGAGCCTGCTTCCTCCTCTCTCTCTCTGCCTGCCTCTCTGCCTACTTGTGATCTCTGTCTGTCAAATAAATAAATAAAATCTTTAAAATAAAATAAAATAAAAAATTTCTTCAAAGAGCAAACACTACATGATCTCACTTATAGGAGAATCCAAAATTGTCAAGCTCACAGAAACAAAGAATAGAATGGTAGTTATCAGGGGCTGGGGGAGGGGGGAGTGAGAAGGCATTGTTCAATTGGTACAAAGTTTCACTTATGCAAGATGAGTATGTTCTAGAGTTTTATGGACAGTAGAGTGCTACAGTTAATAATACTAAGATTTTCTAAGAGAAGAGAACTTATGTTAAATGCCCATATCACTAAATAATACATACATATGTACATACATACATAGGAGGTAAAATTTGGAAGGAAGAGTTGTGATTATGGCAATGGTTTCATACGTGTATTTATCTCCAAACTCATCAAATTGTATGTATTAAATAGGTACAATTTCTTGTATTTCAATCATAATAAAGCAGTTTAAGAAAAAGAATGTAAAAGTGCTTTTTATAGTTTCAAGAGATTCAGAAGTGACTGAACCTGATGTTTTTCAGAGTTTCATTGTAGATAAACTACATTGTAAATTCTCCAAAATCTTCCAGTGGTGAAAAATCTTTAAATGGCCCATTAGATATTGTTGATTAAAAAAAGATTAGCATGAGAAAAGATACAGGTGCCGTATTCCTTAGTATAATAAATGGCTGACATTTTAAGGAAATACCATTGTTGACTTTAGTCTTAAGGGCAGTTTATTTTAGGACAGTCATCTTAACCATATCAACCTAGGTGGTTTTTAGTTAATTATGAAAAAGCAGAATCAAATTTGGTTTGTCTTTCATGTTATCTCCCACTAGTTTTTACAGTGGTTGTTTATATTTCCCTAAGTACCTTTCATTATTTTCAAATTTCCCTTTCCATTAGGTTGAATTATATGAAACTGCTGATATTTGGTCATTTTTGGCCTACGAAAAAATTGCAGTTTCTTACAATGCAGCCTAATATTTGGAACTCAGGTACAGAGAGAGAAAACGAATCATATTCTTCCATTCATGTCACATTCAGGTATTCAACAAATATTTACTCAGCACAGTCCAAAACCCCTGTTCTTATAGAATTACACGAGCAGTCTGTGCAAGACTCCTACATTGATCTATGCAATCCATTTTATCCCCTTTCCCCATTCAATTCCCTTGCTCCTTAAAAGACCACCATTATAATGATTTAATGTGTATCATTTAGTTTAGGTGATTGTAAAATATGCCATTTTGTTTTGTTATGCTTATATATGCTTTTAATTTATGTAAATTGTATTAGAGACTTTTTTCTTTTACCTTTTTAAAGTGCAGCACTACATATTTTCAAGAAGGAAACATTCACATTACCTGTACACCTTCTATGTTACTTTTCACTGCTGTACAGTATTCCATGCCTATATTCTGTTAGAGTTTACCTACCCACACCTCCAGTGATAGACAGCTTGATTGTTCCAACTCTTGGCTAAACCAAATAGTGCAGAGTCTTATATATGACTCTTTATGAACCAGCATATGATTTTTCCAGAGAATATATGCCTGTCATGGGACTTGCTAGGTCATAAGACATGGGTTCATTTGATAGAATTAAATAAACCCAGCTCACCTTCTAGAAGGCCATTATCAGTTTCTGTGCCATGATCAGTTTCTCCATATCCCTACAACCTGCCCAACACTGACCTTTCCAGCTTGTAACAGGTGACAAGGTGACATTTTACTTTTGCATATTTGTCATCTATCTGTTAACTTAGTCCATAATGTCCTTTGTTGGTCAGGAATCTTCAATTGACTATTGAAATTAATGTTTCCTTATAATGCCTGCTTTGGAGATTTAGTTCTAGAAATTGTTTCTTATCTCTAAGCCCTGGGATAGGCTACTCCCCTTTCTCCTATTACCTTTATAATTTTTTTTTCTGGACATAAAAATATTTTATTCAACTAGGTGAAGTTTTTTATTCAACTTGATCCAGATTTCTTTTTCTATATAATCAGTTCTCACTGGCTAAAAACTCATCATTTCCTATGAATCTAATATCACCTTTATTGTATAAGTTCCCATTTGTATATGAGGCTGCTTCTGAGCTCTCTGTTCTGTTCCAGTTGGCCCCCTTGTTTTTCTTATTTTGGTAGTGTACATATATCTTAGTCCCTGGCAGGGAAGTTCCTTCTTTGTACCTTTTCTTTACAAAATTTAATTAGCTGTGTTGTAGACATTATTTCCTCATACTTATTTTAGGATATCAAGTATATATTTTAAAAGCCTATGTAATTTCAATATATAATTACATTGAAGTTGTAATTTAATTTTTGAAGAATTGAATGTTCATAATATTAAGTCTATTTATTTATTCAAATCATTTTTTCCTTTATTAGAGTTTAAAATGCTTTCTCCACAAAGACCTTACATGTTCTCACTTATGTTTATTTCTAGATTCCTTAGAATATTAACTGATATACTTTTTGAAATTTTATTGTCTATTCCATTCTTACTAGGATAGAGAAATACTATATTTGAAGTTAATCTTGTATTTGGTAAATTTGTTCCAATAATTTTACCTTTAAATCCACTGAGTTTGGGTTTTCAAGGCAGGTGATTGTTTTATCTTTCCTTCCTTCCTTCCTTTACTAATTTTGGCCAGAATCTCCTGTATTAGTTTTAAAGGTAGAAATGAAAGGTAAATATTCTCATATTGTTCTTCATCTCGTGTTTCTCTATTAAGTATAATGCTCGCTGTGAGGTTTTTGGTTTTTAATCTTAACAATTACTGCCCAAGCAGTGAGACTGTAACTAGCCAAACTATATCCAACTTCCTGTTACAACGATTGCAACATATTGGTAATTTTGTTTCCTCCGGACCATCTCCCTCCTCTTTCCAGATAACAGTTTATTTTGAAACAAATCCCAGATATCATATGATTTCATTTGTAAACCTTTTTTAGAGTAGAACTCTGAGGGAGATGGATTTATAAACTTTACAAATTAAATAAGTTCCCTTTTATTTTTAGTTAGCTAGAAGTCTTTGCCATAAAAAGATTTTGAACTTTACAAATGTTTTTTTCTGCATTAATAAAATTAAATCACTTTTTTCCTCCTCAAGCTTATTTTTGTGGTATATGACATTGCTAGATTTTCTTTTCAGAGAACCCCCTTGCATCACTGAGATAAAACCTATGTGATTATTTGGTGTTATTTTTAAATACTCTCTTGGATTTGTTTAGTTATGGTTTTTATGTCTATGTTTATAAATGATGTGGAACTATAATTGTATTTTCTTATACTTATGTCATTTTTAGAGTTGAGATTACTGGATAAAATAGGACGGATAACACTCACTCCTTTTCAGTGTTCTGGAACAACTTGTGTAAGCTAGGAATGACTTCTCCTACTTGTTTACAGTATCCTCCTGGACCTGTTTCTCTTCTTCATGGGTGTTTCCAGTTTGGGCCTGAAGTCTTTTACATTTTAATTCTGGGAAATTTGTTTTCATTATTTTTGAAACATTTTGCTCACCGTTTTTTCTTTCTTTCTTCTGTTGTCCAGATTTTGACCCCTTTGTTTCATGTGCTGATACCCCTTAAGATCTATGCACATTTTTACTTAGATTTATTAATTTCTTATTTTATATCCTCTTGCTTCGTTTTGGTGGTTTCTCTTGTTCACAGTTCATTTTGATACTGTCTTCCATCATCTCCTTGAATATATATGTCTTAAAGATTTTATTTGTTTATTGGAGAGACAGCGAAAAAGAGCATGGGGGAGGGTGCAGGTGGAGTGCAGAAGGAGAGGGAGAAGCTGGAAGCAGGATGCGGAGCTCGATCCCAGGACTCTGGGATCATGACCTGAGCCAAAGACAGGTGCTTAACTGACTGTGCCACCCAGGAGTCCCTTCCTTTACTATATTCATCAGGCTTTTTAAAAGTTCCTAGTGCATTAGTTTTAGAGATAAGTGTGTGATCCATTGCACCCTGGTGCCCCAAGTCCTTTAGTTCAAGTAGCATCATATAAGTCTTTTCCTTTGTTGCCTTACTTTTACTTTGTTTGCCTCCTGCTGGAGGTAGCTGTATTTCCATGTGTCCCTGTTTTGTCCTTCGAGCTTAAGTTCTGCAGGTACGATTTATTCCAGCTGGTATGCTCTTGGCGGAAGGCCAGTCCTGCAGGTGTGTCCAAGGAGATGGCGGAAGAGGAGTTCCAAGCATCCGAAACCCATTTTCAATCATTGCCCCCTGCAGCCCCGCGAGCAGTGGTTTCTCTGGTCAGAATTTCACTCCCTCAACTCTTAGGAAGTAAAGCTTTGCGAGGAGGCACTTCTCTCCATGATCGTCCATCAAACTTGAGAGGGAGTGGAGGCAAGAGCGGACGCCAGATGGGATATAATCCCACCCCTCCTCGTCCCGTCTTCACCTGAGCAGGACATTATCTGATCCCCTCACCCCAAATTAAGCAAGCTGATTCCTGGGGTGGACTTTATGACACCCTGAACAGGAATGGAGGAAACAGTGATTGTCCTTAGGGGATCACAGTGGGGGAGGCAGGAGGAAAACAAGACCAATCTCCTCCGTCCTCAGAGGAACCCCTGGCACTCACCCTCCCCACATTCCGGTGGTCCCGCCCCTTGCCACCTCCACTGGCCAGACCAGTTCGAAACAGCTTTCCCAAATCCCCTTCACACAGGTTTTTATTATTTATTCTTTTGAAGCTTCCTCCCTCTGCCTTTTTTTTTTTTTTTTTTTTTTTAAAGCATCACTTCCCCTAAGCCCATTAGAAACGACCGGTAGAAATGAAACCCCTTTTTTTGTGATATTTTTTATGTACAGTGGACCCCTTATCAGCACATTAGCTTTCTGCGGTTTGAGTTCGTCCCACGCCCCTGCCCTGCCCCCAAAGACTTCCGGAAGCAGATGACCCTCCTTTTGATGAGTCAGCAGAAGGTCTGTAGTAGCCCTAATGCTACATCACAGCGCCTTCGTCACCCGCTTCACTTCCTCCCTCGCATAAGTACTTTATCGCCTCTCATCACCGAAGAAGGGTGAGTACAGCACAATGAGCTATTTCCAGAGGGACAGAAACCACATTCACGTAACTTTTATTACAGCCAACTGTTAAAATTGTTTTTTTGTTTTAAAGATTTAATTTATTTGACAGACAGAGATCACAAGTAGGCAGAGAGGCAGGCAGAGAGAGAGAAGGAAGCAGACTCCCCGCCGAGCAGGGAGCCCCATGCGGGGCTCGATCCCAGGACCCTGAGATCATGACCTGAGCCGAAGGCAGAGGCTTTAACCCACTGAACCACCCAGGTGCCCCCAGTTGTTCTGTTTTATCATTAGTTATTGTTGTTCATCTCTCACTGTGCCTAATTTATAAAATAAACTTTATGCCAGGTGCGTATGTGTAAGAAAAAACGTAGTACATCGAAGGTCGGGTACTCTCCGGAGTTTCAGGCATTCACTGGGGGTCTTGATTGTATCTGCCCTGTGGATAAGAGGAGACTACTGTATTTCCTGAAGATCAAGCGTGAGACAAGAAAGCTCTTTGTGATTTGGTTTTCATGCTTTATTCACTATTTTGTTCCTTATTCATATCCTCCACACGTCTGCAGGACAGAAGCAAGCTGTAGGTGTAGCACTGGAAAGTATGCAGTCCTTGTCATTTTCATCCTCTCCTTGGGGTTTTTCAAGATCTTGCCTGGTTGTTCTGGACAATACAGTTACCTGCTCTCAAAGGGAAGTAGTGCAACTTCCTGGGTTAATGTGCCAGAGAGCAATTATTTCTTACGAGGTCAAGGTTATACTTGATGCTACAGAGAGATTTCCGAAAACAAGAGAGTATCTATTTACCCTTCAAGTGGAGTACTTATTGCTTCAGCTGAAACAAATGGATTATACTTAACCGTTAAATCATTTGCCCATCTTCCAAAATACTGCTTCCTCCTGAGATTTTAGATGTGAAAAATACATGGAAATGGTTCTTAGTGCTAATGTGGAAGACAGGACCAAGATCTTCTGTAAGGACTATATGACATCAAAGTTTTATTAAACACTGTTTTTAAATTCCACAAAACATTGTGTGTGTGTGTGTGTGTGTGTGTGTGTGAGTTCTCAACTCAAAGGCCAGATGACTTAGTTAAATCAGTAGTGATTTATGCACTATGCAGTGAGGCAAACCCACTAAACTGGTTATCAGTGGCCATTTATAGAATATTCTGGCAGCTAAAGGAGGTATGAAAGTAATAACAGATAGAGCTAGGAGCTCATTTATTTCCAATTAGGTTTGCTGCTGAGATACTTTCTCTACCAAAGCTTTAGAGAGAGTTGAAAAATATCAAGAAATGCAAATTTGAGAAATAATGGCAAGTAGATGCGTTGTAAACTAAATTTTTCTAAACTCTCCTTCTATACAATAAAAATAATTTCGAATTTAAGTATTAGGTGTTTTCAAAGGTTGTTCAAATTTAAAAGTGGAGGGAAGATAGAAGGGAAAAAATTAATAGCACATGTAACACTTGCTTACTATATCCTTTGATTCAATTTTAAATAACCATTTCTTGGTGAGTTTAATAAACCCAATTTTAAGTGATATTTTATTTAAAAAATTCTTCCCTTGAAAAGCTTTCAATTCAGTTATAAAAAACTCCAGTTTTATCTAGGAATTCAAGAGTGGAATCTCTTGCACAACCATCATAACTGTAGCTTTCAGTCAACTGCGTCAATGGCTGTCTTTATACACAGGTCATATAGATTAACTGAAAGAAATGTCATAAATTTAAATTTGGCCCCTACAGTAAAAGGTAACAATTTATTCCTTTATCCATCCTAGTTATCCAGCCGAGAGAGAACTCTCATATCTGTAACTTCTTTATGATGTCTGGAGATTCTTTATACCTGTGATCATAACAGACTGCTTTTGATGAAAATGTGTTGCTTGAGTGATTTGTGACTTACAGCAGGAAGACCTGTCAAAAGTCTTATTTTGTCTAGTTGAGACATAACTTAAATGAATCCATTGTTTGACTAGCCACCATCCCACATTTAAAGACGTTCATTTGTTGATGTTCGGTACTCAGAAGTTATATGAAGATGATTTCTCGAGTGTAATCAGTTCTTGATAAATGTCTCTTGGACTGAATTCCATCAAGGATCATTTAGGACATTTTTTTGAAGAAGGAAAATTGTCTTTATTTGTAGATGATATGCTCTTTTTAATTGAAGTGTAATTGGCATACAGTATCTTGTTAGTTTCTGGTGTACGTCCTAGTGATTTGAGACTTTAATACCTTATGAAATGACCCCGTGCTAAGCCTAGTTACTAACATCATTTTTAAATGTTTAACTGTGTGAAGAAATTGCCCAAATCTATTTAATCCCTAACCATTCTAACTTAGCTCATATATTTAGCAATGGTCCTCTAGTGGCCTTCTGGCAAATGCAATAGACAGATGTCATTGTTTGGATTTCTGAACAGGGCCACTCTGATAGAAAGGGAGAACATGGGACACTGAAGCTTTTTCTTAAGTAAGTATCTGTAAGAATCATCTCCCGTGGAAACCCAAGTTAAAGTAAGCTCCTGCCCAGGCTTGAGACTCTAAATCACCAGCTCTCTACCCCCGCCGTGGTGGCCTTCTGGGGGGTCATTCTTCCATCTCCAGTGCCTGTGGTACTCTCTCACTTCCAGGAGATCAGCAAATGTGCACGGAGGAGAGCATGAACTTTGGCAAAGCAAGAGATGTTGTTATTTACAAAGACCCTTTTTAAAGAAGGCATATATCTCTTACTCGGTTTTGGAGACATAACACAGTTGCAGGGATGAAGTTAGCCTCGTTTGTCATTGGTATTTACGCACGGTCTTTCATGATGTCAGGGGAGATGGCTCATATATTCCCAGGGTAAAAATGAGTAATGCCTCTGGATGCAGGTTAAAGTTACAGTATGGCTTATCAACCTTAGGAAGTGTTCTTCTTCTCATCTTCATTTTATGTCTAAAACTGCAGACTATGGACCTGACCTTGTAAAAGACTTTTTCACTGAGCATCTGGCCCTTCTGCAGGCCCCTCAGTGATTTATGTCAGCTTGTGGAAGGAATGCGAATAAAACGCTGCTCTTAGAGTTTGTAAAATGAGTTGATCTATTACTTAATCTACTCTTACTTGGATTAAATTTAAAAATTGCCTCTGGGTGTTCATTTTTAAGTTTGATATTGTATAAATAAAAATGATAGGTAACAAGCACAAAATTAAATAAACATGTGGCCAAAGCTGACACAATAAAAGCTAAGTAATAATTGAAAAGTAAAACGTATCCAATCAGCCCATGCTGGTGTTAGATGTTATTTCAGAAATATATTTGCTATGGAGAATGATTGTTTTGCAACTGCACATGATTTTTAAATCATTTTGTAATAATTTTATTATTCTGCATTGATACTGTTGATGGCAACTTTGTCTCTGATTTCAAAATTTTTCATTCACTCATTCATTTCATTTATTCATTCCCAGCTTTGTTCCATAAAAGGTTTGTCAGGTAATTATGTACATTCATTAATTCTTAATACTGCACTGGATTACTATCCTAAATAAGAGAAGAATTATTCATTAATCAGATTCATGTTTATTTGATCAAAAATGAGCACTGGGTGTGGTGCATAAACAGCGAATTTTGGAACACTGAAAAAAAATAAAATTTTTTAAAAATGATCATTTAAACATGTGACCATAAGCTTCAGAACAGCAAGCAATGTGTCTGTCTCCTGAGAGCCTCAGAAAATGCTGGGTACATGGCAGACATTCAAACAATGTTTATCAATGACCGGTTGTCTATCATTGTCATTTTTGTTAAAGGTATCTCATTAAAACATGCAAAAAAACTTTCCTTTTGGCAAAATAGATTGAAGAATCAGTTCTGCCACAGAAGATAAATATGATGAATTTACCTTTAACAGTCTTTCTTAGTTCAGACCTGTCTTTTCTGAACTCGTTAATTAATATTAATATATGCAAATATATTGATATTAATATATGCAAATAAAATCAGCTAGTATGTACATATATATGTATTACATATATATGTAATATATATATTACATATATATAAAATGTGTTACAATGACAACATAATGTAAAAGTTAACCCTAGTAAATAAACTTGCTAATTGTTATTTCCTTTAACACTAGAAAACTGATGGGCAAATGTTAATTGTATATCCAGAAAGATGGCGGTTAGCTAACATGTAGAGATCTCAATGTGAAATCAGGGGAGGTAAATGAATTCTTTCAGAATGAAAGATGGAAAGGGAATTTCTCAGTGGCATTTGGACATTAGGATGTGTATTTCCCTACTCATTTGCTTCCGTCCTTCACCGGTCTTGTTCAAAGCCCGCTTCTCTCTGGCGCCATCTAGTGGATGCCTGTGCAAGGATGACAAAGGGGTCCAGATGAGGACTTGGAAGCAAGTGTTACTTCTCCAAAGTGGAGCCTAAAAATCCATGGCATATGGCCGTCATGGACACTCGTAAATTAGGTAATGCAGGCTCACCCAGCGTGGGAGCACCGCTCTGATTTGTTACACTTTGCTGACCCTAAGTAAAAAGATAAAGATAAAGGCAAAGATAAGACACAGAGTGACATACAGAGTACTTAGAGCAAAAAATGAGCATGGAAAAAGTCCTAATATAAGCAATGTTTCACATACTTTAATCATCCATAATGCATAGATTCCAGAGCAGCTGTAATTCCTTCCTTTGCTACCTTCCATCCAATACAGAATGTTAAGATGGCGCTCTGGGTAATAGACGCATGAATGAAGGTAAAACTCTTTGCAATCTTCCTGAATTTTTCCACTTCTGTGCAGGCACCTAGAGAGTTACTAAATTTAATTTTATAAATCTTGATTCCTAGATTTTGACAACAAGTCTCACCTGAGTTTTTCCATCACTGTGTAGTGGTAAATATCTTCTGAGGACAGAAAAATATGTTGGGAGAAAAAAAAAAATCAGATAAAGTCAGCAAAGAATCAAGAGAACAAAAACAAAGAACAAAAGTTTATTGGCCCAGGTGGCGCCTGGGTGGCTCAGTGGGTTAAGCTGCTGCCTTCGGCTCAGGTCATGATCTCAGGGTCCTGGGATCGAGTCCCGCATCGGGCTTTCTGCTCAGCAGGGAGCCTGCTTCCTGCTCTCTCTCTGCCTGCCTCTCTGCCTGCTTGTGATCTCTCTCTGTCAAAAAAATAAATAAAATCTTTAAAAAAAAGTTTATTGGCCCAAATGTACTTAAAATCATTGAATGAAGAGATTGCATTTATTTATTTATTTTTGATTTAAAAAGGAAACAAACCTTCAGTGCCTGACACAATACCTAGTATTTAGATGACAAGAGAAGAGAAATGGCTTGGAAGAGACTCCACTCACTAAATTGTTGAAAAAATAATTAGTAATTTATAAAGAGGTGTGTGAATGCAGAGTAATAGCAATGAAGACAATAGCAATAAATGTCTCAAAAATTAATGACTTTAATGCTTAAGTTTATTACAAAATATTTGCCTACTGGAGAAGACAGATGATATTTACAATTTTACTTTGCTTATAGAAACAAAATAATTTTCCACCAGCACATTTTGAAGCTCATTATATGTCCACCATTTTAAATATTTCTGTTAAAGATTGCTTTTATTCTTTGAGCTCTATCTCAAAGACTGTGACAAATTCTAAATATAAAATATGCCCAAATGTGCCAACTAGGTAAAACTGATTTTTCTGCTAAAAGGAGACAGACTTTTGCTCCCTTCAGGAGAAAATCTGACTTGCATCTGTCTTATGTGATTTATGCATTGTAAGTTTAAAATGAAATACAGCCTTTTCCCTCCCATATATTAAAATGTGGTTTCAAATTTGAAAGAAACAGCAGTCTTTTGTCACCGAGGAAACTCACAGAGCTATGAGATAAGGCAAAAACAAGAATACTGTATTGCCCCCAAGTGCTCTTTTTCAATATTGCACTAACAGCCAACCTGAACTGTCCAAAGCTGGAAGGAAAAAAGAGGAAAATGTTTAGATAGCAGCACTTTGACCTTTTCTTTCATTGGATTATACACATTTATTTCTAAAACATTATTTGGTGACCCCCACTTGTGGTACGATGGGTAAATTGCTAAGCAGAAATTCTGAATGGTGAAAAATTTTCAGTGCCATTTAAATTGCTTGCCCTACAAAATTATTTGGAATGCCCTCAGCATTTGTCAGTGATTGGACATCATTTTTCCATTTAAGGCAATTTTGTGATAAATAGGTTCTTTTTAATTACTATAAAGTTTGCATTAGCCTTTTAGACTTAGGATCTGAAAATGCATTACTTTAGCCATTATCTTTTGCGTGTACTTCTATGTGAATTCAACCTGAACCTCAAACTGGCAGTTAATTTGATTTCCTTTGAATTATGTAAATGACCTAATATTGTGATACAGAACTGAAAAGGTGTCTTTCATTCTTCTGAGTGCTACTAAGGCAGATGAAGACAGATTCTGCACACACACACACACACACACATCCTGCTGCATTCTCTGTCTCCTGTAACATGCAGATAGATTTCCTTGCTTTGCTTTCTCTGTGCACCATTGGCCTCATTCATTCATCCTCTGACTTCCCTCTTTACTGATACGTAGCATCCTCAGACCCACCACTCCATCCTCTTTGTTTCATAACAGCTTGTCCTCTTATCGCCCTGCCTGACTTATGGAAGCAATTCTTAGATGCTCTATGAAGCAGGTCTTTTAAATTTGGAGAAAGGGACTGCAAACAGGAGAGGAAATCCCAGTGGTTCCTACTGTATGTTTCCTAATCCAGATGCTGTGTGGCTTCCTCTCTAAGCTAGCTTTTTCCGTGCCTGGTCTCTACTCTTCCAGAATTCAGTAATTCTGAGGACCACAGCCTCCACTACCTGTTTAAAAGGTATTGTACCCAGGCACCTGGGTGGCTCAGTTAGTTAAATCACCAACTCTTGATCTTGGTTCAGATCATGATCTGAGTTGTGAGATGGCTCCATGCTGAGTGCAGAGCCTGCTTGAGAGTCTCTCTCCCTCCCCCTCTCCCTGCCCCCCCTCAAAAAAAATGTTATGCCAAAGTGATTTCTATCAGAAAATTTATTCCTGATTTATTTGAAAAGTATGAGAATTTTCCCATGTGCTTGATTACCCAAACCATCTACATAAAGAGTATGTATTCAAGTCACAAAGAGTGAAATCATTACTCTAAACTCGGAAGTCACAAAAGAAAAACAGTATGCTCAGGAAATATATTACATTTTCATGCTTTCCATGAGTTACTGTTGAAGTGAGAAGCAATATGATTTTAAAATATGAATAGAACCATAATGATATCTTTTCAGTCTGGGTGATAAGGAAGTGTCTGGTTGCATTTTACTCTAAGGGAAAAGAGAATTAAATCACTAGCACTGGACCTATAAGACTAAAATGAAAATCCCAAGGCATGACAACCTCTAGGATCCTGGGGACGGATATTCACTAGGAATGTTCTTGGACCAATGGTCCAACCTCAGGCAAGTCTTTCAATCTCTCCAAACTACTTCCTCCATCTATAAAATAGGAATAGTTTCCAATGGGCTAAATGAGGTTTTTCATTCCTTCTACGATATTTACTAGGGCCTTCCCCTATGTGCTAGGTTCCAGTGATAAAGTAATAAACAAGACAACATCCCTGAGTCTATTCTTAAATGGGATGGGAGATGAAATACAGATAAAGAACAAGTTATACCTATACAAAGAAATGCAGATAATTACAGACTTTCTAAAAGATTTTTTTAAAAGATTTTATTTATTTATTTGACAGAGAGAAATCACAAGTAGACTGAGAGGCAGGCAGAGAGAGAGAGGGAATCAGGCTCCCTGCTGAGCAGAGAGCCCGATGCGGGACTCGATCCCAGGACCCTGAGATCATGACCTGAGCTGAAGGCAGTGGCTTAACCCACTGAGCCACCCAGGTGCCTCTAAAAGATTATTTTATTTGAGAGAGAGCTGAGCAGGCAGGGGCAAAGGGAGAGGGTGAGAGTTTAAAGCAGACTCCATGATGAGCACAAGAGCCTGAAGCAGGGCTTAATCCCACGACCCTGAGATTACGACCTGAGCCAAAACCAAGAGTCAGTCGCTTAACCAACTGCACCACCTAGGTTAGTTACAGATTTGCACTGATAGTTTTACCATCCAATAATTACTTTGGGTAATTATCAAAGCTAGATCTTGATATAGCTAAGAATGAAATGAATGAGGGTGACATGTAGAGAGTAGCTGGGTTACCCAATTTCTGAGAGGTAGAAAGATCTCCCTGACTGGGTGACATCAGGGCAAAGTGGCATTTGAAGAGCTAGTGACAAAACATTCCCAGCAAATGGCGAATTCCAATGTCTGAAGGTAGGACAGTCCTTGTGCGTGCAGAGAATGTCATGGGAATTGAAAGTGTCTCATGTTGTACAAAAGAAGAGTGGTAGTGAGCAGGTAGTCGAGAAAGGCAAGAGCCAAATCATGCAGGACTAAAAGGCAAAGTAACGAATTTGAATTTTTTTCTAGAGGCCAAGGGATGCCACTGAAAGATAGTGAGCAGGGGAATGCCATGAGCTGATTTACTTTTCTAAGCCTACTCTGCTGCTGTGTGGGAAATGTATCGAAGAGGTGAGTCTAGGCAAAGCTATTTGGGTGTCCAGGTAAGAAGGCTGGTAACTTGGACTAGTCGGTGAGATGGTGACGACAGAAGGAGAGAAGTTTCTACCTTTTGGAGGGAGAAACAAGCTTTTGTGATGAGTTGAGAAAGAGGACAGAGATGGCTCAAAGATGACTCTTCAGCCGTTGTTTGAATGGTGGCGTCATTTCCTGAGCTGTATCAGATGGAAGGGAGTAGGACGGAGAAATAAGACACAAGCAAGTGAAGAGGGAGCTGGGAGCCTGCTCTAGCAGCTGACCCCTCTGCAGGTTCGCAACCATTTGTCTGGTTCTTCGACCTCCTGTATTCCGTGCCCTGCCTCAAGGCCCTACATAGGAAAATTCTTGCCTTAGGAATTTGGTGTTTCTTTACCCATTCACTTCCTCTCTGCTTCCCTTCTCATTCCCCTCTCTCTCCTGCTCTTTGCAACAGAGGTTTCCTATCGCTTGTTGCTTGCACTTCCTGCTGTGACAAGACAGGTCTCATGTGTCCCGATTCCCATTACTGTAAAAACAGCCTGGGCAGAAGTGCCTGTTTCTCAGACACCACAGGCTCAAGGGTTGTTTTCAAATAGATGGGGCCTCAAATTTTAAGTCGGTTCCCTGGAGGATCATAGGGTTGTCAACTAGGCTCCATTCCGGCAAGAAGGGGAGAAGAGAATACTTAGGAATCTGCCCACCCTAGAAGGGGTTGAATTTATTCAGTGTCAGGGATGGAAGTCAGAGTGAAATGGAGAAGCAGCAGGCATGACACCACTCTCTCAGCTCCAAGGTTAAAGGAACGTGAAGTTCTTAGATCACTTCTCAAAGAGATAGGGGAGGTTTATGATGAAAGAGATGAAAATAAGATATAAGAGAAGAAAATAAGATACAATGTGAACAAATAAACAAACAGAAAGCAAACTGAAGGAGTTGGCTTTTGCTCCATAATAAATCACCCCCCAAACTTAGTGACTTTAAACAACATATATTTATTTATTGTTCTCCTGATTCCGTGGGTTGGCTGGCAGGCTCTGCTGATTTCTGAAGCTCCGCTGAGGCTGGATGGTGAGCTCACTTCATGTACATGCCTGGCTGTTGGCCTGGTTGGTGTTAGCTTGGATCATGGGGATGACTTGGTCACGTGTTTCTCATCAGCCAGCCAGCTACCCAGTGTCTTTCATATGGTGGTAGTGTCGGGGTCCCCAAGAAGAGCCAGTGAGCAAGTTCCAAAAGCCAGGTTCTTTGAAGCTTTTGTTTGTGGAGTGGGCTGAATGGTGGTTCCTCAAAAGATATGTTAAGATAAGTGGGCCTTAAATCCAGTAACACGTGTGCTTATAAGAGAGAGGCAAAGGGAGGTTTGGCACAGACAGAAGAGGAGAAAGTCACGTGAAGATGGAACAGAGATTATGGTTCTATGCCCTCAAGCCAAAGGAAGCCTATGGCCACCAGAAGAGGCAAGGAACAGATTGTCCCTAGATCCTGCTAAAGGATTGTGACCCTACCAACACCTTGATTTTGGACTTTTGGCCTCTAGCCCTGTGAGATAATAAATTTAAAGTGAGATATTACAGTGGCCTTAGGAAATTACACAGTTTGCCCCACATTTGCTAATCCATTGACCAAAGAAGGTCGCAGGGCTAAACCAAGATTCAAGAAGTGAGGAAGGAGACTCCACCTCTGGGTGGAAGGAAGTGTGAGTCACAAGGCAAAGGTGAGGCGGGGGGCTGTGCCTATGCGGGTGAGAAGAATTTGTGGCCAGTTTTTCCAAATTGCCACACCAACGTAAAGAAGGATTTTCACATCAGAGCAGATTGTCAGCAGGTTTCACAGGATGGAATTGAGAATAGAGAACAGGGAAGTTTTTAAATTAGGGACAGGAGACAGTGAAAGAAAGGAAGGAGAGTGTGTACTTTATCTGATGGCCTCTCTACTCCTGGATGAGAATGAAGCTTCTAATAGTTGTATGTTCTTCATCAAATAAGAGAAACAATAGAATCTCCCCATAAAAATTGGTGGGGAATCAATGTGTTTAATCCATATCCTACTGTAGATGTGAGATTTTTTTTGTGTTTGATCATGGAGTCAAAAACAACTCAAAGGAGCAGTGTTGACTACTCAATAATGGTTCATAATCAGTTCAGCTCACTTGGATTCCCCAATTGTTTCGAGGATATCTGCATGTCGGGCAGTGTACAGAAGGACTCGAAAGAGAAATGCTAGTTCTTGCTTTCCAGGAACCCATCTTCAAGGGAGGGAGAAAAACCCTTACCCATAACTGTAATACAGAGCAGATTACAATGAACAGCTGAGTTCCTGGGATGGTCAAGAGTAGGAGAAAATTATTCCGCTAGAGGAAAGTGAGGTAGGTTTCACAAAATAGGTGGCATTTTAACTGAGCTTGGAAAAATGAGAAGTGTTTCTTAAAAATGGGGCAGGGACATTTGCATTTATTTTGGAAAGACATCATGAAGCGAAAGAACATAGGTTATAGTCTCAGAAGTATGAGCTGTCTTATTTAGTTGGCTAGAACACATACGTGTTTCCAGGTGGGAGAAATCCTAGGGTAACCCGCAGTGGGAGGGATAGACAGAAAAGAAAGGGAGAAAGGCATAGGCTTTGTGGAGTAGGGGAAACCAGAGAAGGTTTGTAGAGTCATATCCTGAAGAGCTTAAATCTCACGCACTATAAAGTGACCCCACTGTCATTTTATATTTCTGAATGTATTCTCATATATGATCTCATTTGATGCTTTAAGAATGCTGAGGGTTAGGGTGATATGTTTCTATCCATTCTATGGATGAGGAAATGAAGATCCATGGCTTAGTGGAGAAGACAGAACTAATAAAGATGATTAGGATTAGGACTCCGATCTCCACTGAATAAAATCCCTCTTAATTACCACTTAACTACTTGCGGTATTAAACAATGCTCTGTACGCCCTGCATAAAGCATATTGACTACTGAACCCAAGAACTCAATGCCCGAGGCAAGCATTTGTATGCTTCCTTCCTCGTGCACTGATGAACTTTAAGTGCAAAAAGAAATAGACTGATGTCTATAAAAGCAAAGTTGAATATTTATAAAGGAATCAATCTGGGAAATTTCTTGGAAACACTGCAGGTGAATTTGATGTGGGGTAACAACTTTTGTGGGGTCAGGGGAAACTGTGCAATGTTAAGATTCTGCCCTGAGATTTTTTTTTTTTTTTTTTTGCAAGTGTCTTTATGTTCTTGCTTAGTTGCATTTATAACCAATGCATTATGGGTGAGGTTTCCATAAAGTGGATGACTAGCAATTCCAATTAGTTCACCTGCATGAGAATAAAATAGCTCGGCTGTATGTTACAAAATTGACAAAGGAATGACATTTATGTTTTGAAATTAAAACATAATGTTTAAAGATTTCATGCATTGCTTTTTGAATCCGCGTATAAAAATAGCTGTCCCTTTGTAGCAAATAGGATAAAAGAGCTTCTCCTGTTAATGATATCTCCTCCTTCTGGAAACATTGGGACTTCTGTCCTTTATGATTTGAACTGTGCTTCATAAAGAAGACTCGGGTAGCAATGAAAGAGAAAGGTTGGGGGCAGAGAAATCAGAAGTCAGTAGTTGGGACCGCAATGAGAAGATATTTAATGACAGTACTAAATCATAAACCTATAGATTGTGCATAATATTTAAATGCTCATTTAAACTATGTCACGTAAAAAAAAAGAGTTTGTTGGAACACTGGTAAGAGAGCGGGATAAGGTGCCTGATAGAAGAGAGGTGTAAGAAAACCATAGAGGGTTATAATACATCTATAGATTCAACAGATTTTAACACTGCAGCCTCAGAAGCTAAGGCAAATTGCTCTATCATTTTCTTTATTGTACAACCAGAACGCATTATTTTTATAATGAACACATTTCCTTTTCTTTGGTGATTGACCATGAAACTTTATAAGAACTAAAATAGATACCCTGCCTAAAATATCCGGAACATAAATGAAAAGTATCTTCGCTTTTCACTTTCTTACTCAGTCGAGAGTATCCAGAGAGAGATGAGATGGATATCTTTCTGCCAAAGGCGTCTTTGTTTGCAAATTTTTGTACTGCTTTTTACAAATATTTCCTGTTGGAAGTATTATCAGACTTCAGTGTCATTTTCTACTCAAGACCATTAATAAAAGATGGAAGGTTTTCAAAACAACTGTCAGACCTTATTTTACTGGAAGCTTTAAAAAGGATTGCGTTTTAACTTTAATGGAAATAGCTGTGACCTGCTTGAACACTGGCATTCATATAAAGAAAATGAGGAGACATATACATACAAAGTCTAATGATAAAATTTTTACAACTTTAGCTTTTGCTCTTTGCTGTTAAATCTCTCTGCTTCTTTATATTCCAGAGATTCCAGAAGGGGCAATAAAAATAACCTGCCAGTTTTCTGAGAAGGTTGAATATAATGCAATCAGGGTTCTACCATTCAAAGCAAATAATTAAATTTTATGCTATTCACAGCCTTTTGTATTTCTGCACCTTGCTTCTGATCAATTCTCTGATATACGTGTGGGAGAATTTAAAATTTCCAACTATGAAACTGATTAAATCACATTGAATCTTCTGAGTTTCCAAGTTAAATGTGTGCTTTAAAGCTTATGGTGGTTAAGAAGTATAAATGAATAAAATTATTCATGTCACGGTAAGCAAGAAACTTATTTAAATATTGGCGTTTTGATCTAATTCCAGGGAATGAGTAAAAACTGTCCTAATTCAGGTTTAGCCAATTAATTCAGCTTTTTCCGTGGTATACTGTAAAGCAAGCCAATTTTCAATGAGCTAAAATAAATAATGAGAATATTTACGTTCTTAAATCATTTGACTTGACACAAGATTTTTTTTCTTGATCCAGGCAATTTGATTTAAGTTACAAAGAAATATTCTTTGTTTTTCCAAAAGGTGATTGGGCTACAAAAATGCTCGTTGTTGAACTGATATATTGTGTGAGTGTAAGGTCACATGCCTGAGAATTGTGACAGTTTCAAACACATTCTCCATAAAAGTAAAAACACATATGATCCATTCTTCTGCATTTCAGGGTCCATCCACAAATCTAAATCTAATGTAATCAAAACCACAATGACAGAGTTCATGCTGAGGCTTTGTAACCAAGCAGACTGGCTTTAACACCCTTACAGGTTACGTCTTGGCCATGCAACCTTAGACAAATTACTTGTATTCTCACCCCTTAGTTTCTTCATCTATGAAATGGGGATAATGAGTGTCAACCTCATAGCATTGCTATGAATATAAACAAAAAAGTGCATGAGAAATACAGTGTCTGGCCCATGGTATCAGTTTGGCTAAAGTTAGTGATTACTATTAAATGCAACAAAAATTATATCCAAATATCATATGTGCACTAAATGAAAAATTACACCAGTACTTGGGTTTGGAATTTAGTCTTTTTTTCTCTTCCTTTCTCAAACTTTTTCCTCTTTTTATTCTGTTGTTAAATATCTGATTTTCCCCCTAAATCGTATCACTTTAAAATGCAAAGGAGAGGTTTTCCTAGGGTTCAGAGTGCTCCCTAGCACTTCCTCTCCTGCAAAAGCACCCCCCAACCCCCGTGAGCAGGTGACATTCTCCTGACGGCATGACACATCCAAACCTGTGATTCTTGAGCAGGGTGTTCTGTATCTCTGGGGACCCATGAAGTCTTTCCAGGGGTTCGCAGGTGCTTGGATAGTTAGAAGAGCATCTTCTTGCCCTGTCTCTTTTACTCTTCTACTCCTCAAAAACAAAACAAAACAAACAAACAAAAAAACCCCAAAATGAAAAAGAAAAACCTTTTCTATGTTCAGAACTGAGTCTGAGCCCTTCTGTGACCTCATACTATGATGATTGGTTCATGGTGAAAAAATTCTACGAAACAAAAACTTCCCCAAGACAAAACCAGACAAATTCAAATATGGTGTGAGAGACAGTGATTACGTAACACATTATCCATAACACTACGTAACACATCCTACACAACTCAGTGTTTTCAGTTTTTAACAAAACTAAATATTTCATGATAAATCACTATGTGAGCTTTTTTCCCCCCCATACACTTTGGAGGGAGTTCAAGGAATTAGGTCATGTTGCTGTAACTGAATTCTTCCATCTCTCTTCCTCTCTTCCCCTGCCCTACACACACACACACACACACACACACACACACACGCACACACACACGCACACACAAACACACGCACACTCTTCCATCCGTACATCCCATATATATTTATGTGGACAAGTTTTCTCCATGCTTACATTAAAAATACTATTAATACTGATATTGAACCCTTCTCATCCTAGCCATAAGTAGTAGTCTCACAGCAGATAGGTGTTTTACTTGAACAAAAAGAAATTGCATCCATCTAAGAGGTACATTTCTAATTCAATTTTACTTTTTTATTTCAGAGATTCATTAAGAAGACTTATAATATATTTCTATTGTTCTGACCAATTGTGTATGTGCAATAACTGTAATCTTATCTCTTCAGGGAAGAAAAAAAATATTTTTTAATTTAGAGCCATATTGTAATTTTTAAAACTTAAATTTATAGATATATTTTTCTTATTGAAAATTATAAGGGGATCAAAAAATCAATTTATGTATAAGATATATTACATTGGGATAAAATGCTGAGGTACTCCTGTTCCTTTGGATACATTTTGAGAGTTTTACAAGCACCTGAGAGAGAGACTGGTTAGGTTAGAGTCAGACAAGAGAGATCCTCAGTGAGTCTATAAAAGGCAGAAAGAATAATAGTATCAGTCAAGAAAAATAGATTTAAATTTCAAGGATACTACAAATAGGTAGATTTGAATGCATACTTATTCCCTTTTTAAGTTGGACAAAGAACATACCATCTTGGATTTCATATATTTAAATGAGTGCCCTTAGTTCTACCCTTGGATAAAACTGAGTCTGAGCCCTTCTGTGGTATTTCCTTTTAAGCACTGATCACCTGTAATGATCATCCTCTAGACCGACTTTGTGTTCCATCATTAATTTGTCCTCTCTTCTGGATCATTCCTGTCAGCATTCAAGCTTGCTATGGGATTATTTCCCATCACAAACAAATGAACAAAAAGCTCGGGGATCAAAGAGTGTTCATAGATAAAGCACTGACAAGGTGGAGATGAAGTAGAAATGGAGATTATTTTCACTATTTGAAGGAGCTGAGGAATGGAGCAAGGGAGGGCTTATTTTTTGTTTGTTTGTTTGTTTCTTTTGCAATTTTTTTAACCATTAAAGAAGTGCTCTTTTGGACTTTGGTGGTACAAAATTAGCAAGTGTTTAAACATGGTTGTTAGAGAGAGTTAATCTGTAAAGACCATAAAATTAATTTAAAATTTTGTAATTCTGGTAATATATACCTAACATAAAGCTTACCATCTTATCCATTTTTAAGTGTATAGGTCAATAAGTGTTAAGTATATTTACATTCCTAGACAACCAATCCCTAGAACCTTTTGCAAAACTGGTTATACCCATTAAACAACCCTGCATTTACCCCTCCCCTCTGCCACTGGCAACTGCCATTCTATTTCCTGTTTCTATGAATTTGACTACTTTAGATACTTCATGTAAGTGGGACCATACCGTGTCTATTGTGACTGGGTTCTTTCACTTAGTATAATACCTTCAAGGTTCTTCAAGCCCTAATATTTGTCAGAATGTCTTTCCTTTTTTAAGGCTGAATGATATTCCATTATATATTTTGTTTATCCATTCATCTGTTGATGGTTGCTTGAGTTGCTTCCACTTTTCGGCTATTGTAAATAACAATGCTATGAAAATGGGTATGTAAATCTCTCTTGAAGACTCTGCTTTCTCTTGTTTTGACCACATGCCCGGAAGTTGAGTTACTAGGTCATACAGCACTGCAATTTTTTATTTTTGAGGAACCTCCATACTGCATAGTGGCTGCACCATTTAACATTCCCACCAACAGTGCTCAAGGATTCTGATTTCTTCACATTCTTCCCCACACTTAATATTTTATGGGTTTTGTTTTGTTTTGGTAGGAGTCATCCTAATGGATGTGAGGTAATACCTCTTTGTGGCTTTGATTTGCCTTTCCCTAATGAGTGATATCAAGCATCTTTTTATATGCTTTTCAGTGCAAAATGATTTTAACTACTCATATTCTTCTTTATACTGAGAAGATGAAAATTTCTATCTGATCCAATAATATTGAGAGAAATTCTAGGAAACTTCAGTAAGACAATGTTATTAAACACTACTCGAGGGGTGTCTGGGTGGCTCAATGGGTTAAGCCTCTGCCTTCGGCTCAGGTCATGGTCTCAGAGTCCTGGGATTGAGCCCCACATTGGGCTCTCTGCTCAGCAGGGAGCCTGCTTACCCCCGGCCCCCTCCCCACCTACTTGTGATCTCTCCCTGTGTCAAATAAATAAATAAAATATTTTTTTAAAATATTACTCAAAGTTCAAGATACTAAAATGACAGTATTCTAAAGTTTCCCAGTTAGTCAAGAACATGACTTAAAAAAAAAAAAGAAAGAAACTCTAATATTGGTTAATCTTTCATCCTTTGTTTTAACTCTTAGATTAAATTTTCTTATCTCAAAAGTCCTTTTGAACAGTTGTAAGCCTCTATTTTTCAAAGGTTTTATTACAAGTCACCAAAAAAATGCATATCCTCCCTCTCTCGTGAGATGGAAACAAGAGATAAATATGTCCTAAGGAGAAAAATTATTTTATCCAGAAGCTCCAGTAAATTATCTCTCTTATCAAAGTCTCTACAGTTTCTATAATGTTATGCTTAGCTTTTCTCACTCGGTACCAACTCTGTGTTAGGTCCTAGCCACCCGAAGGTAAAACGGTATAGTTTCTGATCTTACAGTCTAGTAGTAAGAAGAGACAAGAAAGTCAGCAAGTTGACACAGAATGATCCATGCTGGCACTGAGAGCAATTTGCCGCAGGTCTTATGGGAATTTAAAGGAAATGAATCAGGTGAAGCCCAGAACTGTCGAGAAGGGCTTTCAGAGATGGGGCGGAGGAGTGAAGTGGATAGAAGGGCTCCTTAGAAGTATTTTAAGATATCAAAGATGTGGGGCGCCTGGGTGCCTCAGTGGGTTAAAGCCTCTGCCTTCGGTTCAGGTCATGATCCCGGGGTCCTGGGATCGAGCCCGGCATCGGGCTCTCTGCTCAGCAGAGAGCCCGCTTCCTCCTTCCTCTCTGCCTGCCTCTCTGCCTACTTGTGACCTCTGTCTGTCAAATAAATAAATAAATCTTTAAAAAAAAAAAAAAGATATCAAAGATGTGATGCAAGTTTTCTTGCAAATATTTTCAAGTTGACTTTCGGCTCCTCTTGTCTTTCTAATTGACAATTTTGATCCATCTGTGTATATATTTAAATAAATCACTTGAATACCTTACCGGGTTATCACTTGACTCTTACACAAGTCAGAACAAATCGTGGTGTTTCTACCGCCTCGTTTTACAACCATGATCTTACAAGGTCTTTTCCTATATAATTTATTTTGCACTAAATCTGTATTTCATTTTGACACTGAAGGAGGAAAATGCGTAGTTCATAAAATAGTTTTATGTCATCTTAACTGTTTTAAGATGCTTTTTTATTTATTTTTACCTTGCTGCCAAGGCACTGATTTCCTTGGGATCTTATATTCTCATATTTATGTGATTCAGGAACATCCATTAAAAGTCTTGATCTAGAGAGGGAGAAGTCTCCTTGATATTTGAGTTTATGGCTTCATTGTTTCAAAGTAGCAACAGTGCTCCTTCAGGGATTTGTTCTTGAGTGAAGCAAGCCCCTGGGTCAGATGTGTTCTTCAGGTTCTCATGGCTGTGAGTGGTATTAATGTCAAATAATTTCAGATTTGACATTGTGTAATGAGACCATGGAGCGCAATTCTCTTTCTACATCTGAACACACCAAGATGCACGGAATTCAAGTAAAGTGACCAAGGAAATACAGTTAAGTGTTAACAAATTACAGCAGGACCAGACACACAAAGAAGTCTTCCACTTAGCCTAAGTGGATTAGTTCCAAGAATTGATAGAGGAAGTATTGTGCCCTCTCTGGGTCACTCACGGAAAGATGATTTTTAAAAATAAATAAATAAATAAACTCTTAAGCACTTGCGTGATTCTGTTTTCATTGCTGGCATATGGAGCTTGCTTGCCCACTATACTAAGCAGATGAAATAGGTCACTTGTCTAGAATTCCCTTTGAACTGAAAGGCTTCAGTAAATTGAAATTTATGCAATGAGATAGAAGGAAATGCCTACAGAGACAAAAACTGGGGACAGAACTAACAAAAATAAAACGAGTCGCTCCATTTGGAGTCGTGCTTGGGGAGCGCCACTTCTCTCTCCTGTCCTCGTACTTCTGTTTATAAAGGCAGCTCTGGTCCCCTCCTTTCGTGGCTGGTGGCCGATGTTAGTTTTTCTCGCCGCACATGGAGGTCTTAGGGAAACGGGAGGACAGCCAGTTCCTTGGATCCTTGGGTTCTGCTCCTTCACTGAGGTTGCATGGCCGACCGCTGGAGGGGGCCCTTCCACCGCCGTATTTCTTTATTTCTCTGGACAGGTTTGTCAGATATTTTGTAAAACGTTCCCAATTGGTGTCACGAGCGTTTGAATTCCTAGAGGCAGTTTTGATTTTCCACAAAGGCACTGCGTTATGAGAATCTGGGTTCAACAACCACACCCATTCATTGAAATTTCCTTAAATGGCTGTGGACTTTCTTGTTTGAACTAATAAAAGGAGCGAACATGCGCTGAGTGTTGACAGGCGTGGGGTAGAAGTGTATCTCACGTGCATTCTCTCATTTAATCCTGGCCATACCTCTACAACATAGATATTGTTGTTAACTTCAGAAGTTCTCTCAATGTGATAGTAGCAGGTGTAGAGCCGACGTTAAACCAAGGACTTGTTGGGTCTCATGTCTGTAGACTGTGCTGTACACATGTCCGCCAGCACTCAGCCCAGTACTTTCCAGTAGTAAAGTTTTCACTAAAACAGTCTAATTGAATGGAACTGAATCCATGTACTGATAGCCTGTATTCAATGCTCATGTTACAGTCAGAGATTTAGAAATAATCGGTTCTGCAGTGGGAGAATCAGTATAACCCAAGAATTAATTTGCTAATTATTTCTTGCTATGGAACATACCATCTGATCATCAATCTTATGCATCTCACATGCTACACAAACTTTCTTAAATTATTAACCTTGACCTTTGTGATATTCAGGAAACATTAAAACAGAAAAGGTGATAAAATCATCAATAATCCTTTCTACCTAATATGGTGAACAGAGTGAAATATGAGTTATTTTTATTTGGAAAAACAATATTACTCTGTTTTGACTCAAGGGTGTTAACATTTTTAGTGTTAACACTAATTTGTTTTCTTTTGATCTTACAATTATTACACTTATTTTCCTTAGTGAAATGGAAAAACATCCCAATTGCCAAATGCTAATGATGTGTTTGTAGAGTCTTAAAATGTACATCTCATTAGGTTTCTGTTTTTCAGCTGGTAAAAAAAGTTTATGAAGTCAGTATTTGTTTCTCTCGGGGAATTTTGCTTGGTATTTTAAAGATACATCTACCATTTCCCTTAGGTCACTTGTGCCAATATCTGTCCTTCATTATCATAACAACAAAAGTCTTCACTTTGTAGTCTTAGCAGTTCAGATGGATCTAGTCTGTCCTTCCAAAAACATTAACAGAATACCTGCTGCATGTTTTTTCAAAAAATATTTTTTGTTCTTCATTCTTGAAAGATTATGTTTCTCCAAAGAAAGTCTATGACTTAATAAGAGATTTGTTTTATGCTTTTTAAAAATTTCAACTTGAACTTTGATGTTAAGCATCCTCAAGGGGTACTCTTGCGATTATTTTAATATTTAAGCAAATAAAAACAGCTGTTTATGATATCAATAATTGTGTTTCTAAGTAACCTTTATTCCCCTTTTGTAATAGTGCCCCATCTTATCTGTTCACAAAACCTTACATTAAAATGATGGGAGAATACTGAAATTCTCTCAGACTCTTCATTAGTTGGCTACATCTCCCACAGCAAAATGCTGTGAAGGAGTAACTTTCATCCATTTATTTTTGATCTGATACATTCAAGAAAGTGATAATACCAAAAAGCTTAGATCTGAATTTCCTACTCTACGGTGTCTTTCCAATACATTTTCTTCTCATTTGGGTTTACAGCCCTCTTGGTGGTCGTATTCACCCATTTTAAAGAGAAGGACACAAAAATTCAAAGTGAGTTGCCAGTCTGAGTTCATCTAGTAGAGTCACATTAAACCTGGAGGTTCTGATCGCAAGCTCCCATAAATAGTTCCACTTCACTTTCTATCATTAGATGCCATGAAATTAGAAAAAGGGGGAGAAAAGTAAAAAATCTCTTTTTAAAAATAACTCTTAAAGTAATTTAAATGACAAGCTGTAGTGTCACCCCATATCCAATTAAAAGGCTATATTTTTAAATGTATATAATATATACACATTATGTATAATGTATACAACATTCATGATGCAATATATTTTAGTACTTATATAGTCTTTCAGTATATTATATAGAAGATATATATGTGTGTGTGTCTACATACACATACTATATAGAGATTATCAAAATGTCCTATTTAAGGAGTGTTTCAAAGACACATAACCCAGAATAATCTTTCAAACCGATCACCTTGGAAATGATAGACTGAGATTATTGTTTCAATATTGAATCCTTTACTTTGTTCACAGCTGCAAACATTTTTTGAGACATTCCTGACAGCCAGTTCACCTCTTCAGGCTTTTGATAATATGAAGGAAGCAATTAGCAAACTCCTGCTAGCAGCTGAAGTATTCAGCGAAACATCTACTCTGGGACCAAAGGCCTTCAATAGGTAAAAGCCAATGCTAATATTAAAAAAAAAAAAGTTCTAAAAATTGTTTGTGAAAATGTATCTTAATTATCACAAGTAGGTGCTACTTGGAAAATGTTATGTCAGCACATAAATATGAACTCATAAACATCTTTTCATATTTATAGATTCTGAAACTTCAGAGCATGTCACAGACTTGTTAGCATCTAAATAATAGTGATAAGAAATAAAGCACACATTGTTTAAATTAATTTTAATTGCATCACCTTTTTAAGCTTAGCTATTTTTAGGATATGATCTTTGCATTGACTAGGTATAATTTTACTTATGGACTTTATTAACAATATCTAATAGCTATTGTCTCTGTATTCCAGTTTACTTGAATATAATTTCGTGCCTTTTTTGTAGGCAATGTTAAATTTAGAATGTCAACAAGAAGGAGATGACTCAAGTAAGCTTTATCATGCTTATATGTGAATAAGAATGCCTAGCAGTTAGGAGAAGGAGAATTTCCTTCTCCGTATTTAGGTTTTCATGAAGTAACTTCATTGTTTAATGTGTTGTGACTACTCTAGATATATTTGTATTTCCTATAAGGAACAAAACAAATTCGAATTAAAAAATAAATTGCATGTAATTTCCAAGCCACTGTTTCTTTTACTTAGTACAGATCTTGACATTTCACTTTAGTAACTGTTAATAATGTATCAAATAATAGAGTAAATGTAGCAAATAGAATATATTTTTATATCACGGTTTGTTTTTATTCCAGATGCAGATTATGTTTTCAACTTTTCACCTTTGATATTGGTTACTACAGTTTCCCGGACCCTGTAGTGCTCCAAGTAAGTATCCCAAAAGCTTCTTGTGAACTTCCACCTTACACTGAATGATCTATTGTGTGTGTGTGTTGGGGGAGGGGAGTATATGTGCAGGTGGGTGGATGGTTTGCTTTTATAGTAACAGCCAATAAATAGCAACTAGTATTAAAGTCATTACAAGCTTATATTTTACTGTAGTTCAGAAAATTAACCAATATGTGGAGAATATGATTTATTATTTGAGTTCCAATCCCCATTATGCATCACTATAGAAAGGGTATGGATTTTCTACAGTTCAATCACCCCGTTTACAAAATAAAGTGGCAAACGTGTAGATAATAGAAAATAGAAGATTATCCAGCTTATTCACATGGGTTTGTAGAAAAAATTAACTCTTATTCTTTACATATAGATAGTTTTAAGTTGACCTATATTTTAATTTAAAAAGCCACAGGCATTTTTAAAATATGTGTTTTTTTCTAGTATAAATATGTGTAAATTAAAGAGTGCTTTTGTATACTCTGATTCTTTTACTTCCTTTCAAATCAACTCATCCTTTCAGTGAACTTATTCAGATCATCCCCTCCAACAGATCTTTCATCTAAAATATCCTTTAGGGGCACCTGGGTGGCTCAGTGGGTTAAGGCCTCTGCCTTCGGCTCAGGTCATGATCTCAGGGTCCTGAGATCCAGCCCCACTTCGGGTGCTCTGCTCAGCAGAGAGGCTGCTTCCCTTCCTCACTCTCTGCCTGCCTCTCTGCCTACTTGTGATCTCTGTCTGTCAAATAAATAAATAAAAATCTTAAAATATATATATATATATAATTTTTTAAAAAAATAATAAAATATCCTTTAATGGCAAG